>NC_081379.1:3645596-3945596 GCF_030684315.1 Stegostoma tigrinum | reverse complement strand
CTATAGTCCAACAGGTTTATTTGAAATCACAAGCTTTCAGAACTCTGCTCCTTCGTCAGGTGAAGTCTTATTTTTCAGACCATCACAGATTCCCAGGAAATTCAATGGGATGCAGTCTGGTCAACACTGAAAGTTTCGCTGTATTCTTCAAGGCTTGGAAATCTGAAAATCCACACCTCCACCCTGAACAGAAGGGCCACTAGACCCGAAAGGTTAACTCTCTCCACAAATAAAACGAGCCCTGCAGAGTTTTTCCAGCAATTTCTGATTTTGTTTGTGATTTCCAGCATCTGCAATTCTTTGTTAAAAACCGAAAGAACTGCGGATGCTAGAAATCAGAAATAAATCCTTCTGCTCTGAGGAAGGGTCATTGGGACCAGAAATGTTAACCGCAATTCTTCTTTCTGCTTTTACAAATAAAATGTTATCTGCTCGTTGACATCAATGTTGTTTGTGAGAGCCTGCTGTGCACAAAATAGTTGCAGCGTTTCCTTCATAACGCCAGGGACTACCCTTGAAAATCACTTTCATTAACGCTTCAGGATGTCCTGAAATCCTGATGGGTGCGAAGGAAATGCAAGTCTCTTTTCCATTTCCGTCTCTATCTATTAAAGCCTGACTCACCTAAGTTTCCGTCTTGCAGCCTTACGTGGCTACACATTGGCTGCAAGTAAAACCTGGGTGAACTTGTCTGTCTCCTCTCCACGTATCTGCTCCTCTACCCATCTTCGGTCTGCCTCCCCCTCTCTCCCTATTTATTCCAGTTCCCTCTCCCCATCCCCCTTTTCTGATGAAGGGTCAAGGCCCGAAACGTCAGCTTTTGTGCTCCTGAGATGCTGCTTGGCCTGCTGTGTTCATCCAGCTCTACACTTTGTTATCTCGGATCCTCCAGCATCTGCAGTTCCCATTATCTCTTAGATACACTGAGTGCGACTTTGAATCCAGCTGTTGTTCTGGTGAATTACAATTTGTTTGGATCTGAGGAAAAGAAGAAGGCCTTTCAGGTCTTTGAGCCTATCCCACCAAGATTTCCTCAAAAAGGCTGACGAGGCCTTGGTTAACAACTCATTTACAACTCATCTGAAACATGTTCTTTGAATAAGTCAGAAATAGCAGCTTCTGACTGCACCGTTGAGCCACATTTATGTGTGCAGGTGGAATGAAGCCAAATCACTAGAAGGGAATTATCCTAGATAATGGGAACTGCAGATGCTGGAGAATCCAAGATAACAAAGTGTGGAGCTGGATGAACACAGCAGGCCAAGCAGCATCTCAGGAGCACAAAAGCTGACGTTTCGGGCCTACACCCTTCATCAGAGAGCCCACTCTGGTTTATTTTCACACCGCTTCCCACACTACTCATGGCCGAGCAATTGTTAAGTTTAGTGTAATTTCACCAAAGAAAGCAGAAGGACACAGTGGGTAGCATGATGCCACAGGTACATCTGATCAGCAGTGAGCTGAAATCTGAGAAACCTGTGCTTTGTAAAGGTAACTTTCAGCATTTTTTGTTTGGATTATGGGAACAGGAGGAGAACTGTCCTGTATCCTCTCTGGTTATTTACTTGGATCATGGTTGACCTGTACCTTAACTGTGTTGGAGTCTTTTACATCAACGCTGAGAGAGTAGCTTGACCCTAAAGTCAACACCGCTGACAGTGCAGCATTCCCCTGAACTGCGCTAGCAGAGGCAATCAAGGTGTGAGTGCTCAAACTTCTGGAGGGGTCTTGAACTCACAATTTTCTGATTAGGGATCAATCGATCTGCCGGTCCCTGTACTCTACTGAAGGAGGGCAGCAGGAGAGAAACCAATTTGTAATGGCACCACTTCAGAATCAGTCAGCCACTTTGACACAGGAGTCACTGAGGTAATTAGAGTAGGATTTTGACAAGTTTGCACATTCAGAGGAAGCTGCTGTCTGACTGCTGTGACAAGGAAATGATACATGGGGGACAAAAAAAGTCTCCAGTTAGATGTGGCAGAAGAAAGTGACACTAACAGATTAAAGATAAAAAAGGACTAGCATTTATATTGCACCTTTCGTGACCTCTGCCGATAAAGTAGTTTTGAAATGTAGTCTTTGATCCGTTGCAGGAATCACAATGGCTGGTTGGCACAGAACAAATTTTCACAAGCAGAGGTGTGACAATGACCAGATGACCTGTCTTTTGAAGCTATATTGATTAGGGAATAAATACTGGCCCAGAGCCCAGGTAGGAGCTCCCTTGCACCTCTTTGAAATAATGCCCCTGGGGTCTCTTACACTAATTTGACAGTGTCGCTTCAGCCTTTGTTTGATTTCTCAGCTGAAAGACAGCACCGCACTCCCACAGTCCTGCAATGGGAGTGCTGGAAAGATTCGTAAACTCAAATCTGAGCAGTGAAACATGAGCGTCTGACAAACAGGAGAGAGCATCAGTCAAAATCCGATACTGAGCCACAAAAGGAGATATCAGGATCGGTGAAGAAAGATTTAGTCAAAAACGTATGTTTGGAGAATTGTGAAAGGGCAGAGAGAAACAGGCGGAGGTTGGGGATGGAATTCTAGAGAGTAGGGTCCAGGTACTGCTCAGTGCCAGGCAGATTTTTGCCCAATGTAATCAGAAGAATCAGGATCCTGGAATGCCACTCAACGGCCACAATGGTCATGTTTGGATTTCTGGATCAATGCTATTAAGTATAGAAAACAAGAAAAAGCCATTTGGCCCATCAAGTCTGTGCTGGTGTTTATAATTCACTGGAATTTCTTCCTGTTCCATCCACCTTATCTCTGCATCTTATTCGATATCCTTGTCTCTCATGTGTTAATCGGGGTTCCTTCTAAATGCACTGAACCTATCATGCCAATGGCTTTGTGTGGTCATAAGTTTCGTATTCTAGCCACTCTGTGAGTGGAATTAATACCCCCATTTTCTGCTGGATTTTGTAAATAATGATTTAGCAATTATGGTCTGTTGTTTTGGATTCTCTCACAAATGGAAATTTTCTCCCTGCATGCTTGCTATCCAACCTGTTTGTAATATTGAAGATAACAAGGTGTGGAGCTGGATGAACACAACAGGCCAAGCAGCATCAGAGGAGCAGGAAAGCTGTCGTTTACAGGTCTGGAAGAAGAGTTCAGACCTGAAACGTCAGCCTTCCTTCTCCTCTGATGCTGCTTGGCCTGCTGTGATCATCCAGCTCCACACCTTGTTATCTCAGACTCCAGCATCGGCAATTCCTACTATATCTGTAATATTGAAGATTTGTTCTGGTCAAAGTTTCTCCTTTCATTTAAAAACAATAGTTCAAATATTCTCAATATTTGTAATCCCATCCTGTTTTGAAGGGGAAATTCAGCCCCTCCATTTGCTGAACCCCCACACCTCAATCCCCACCCCACTTTGAGTTCACCCCTCTAGAAATCAGTTCTTTCCTACCCCTTAGCCCCCACTCCACCCTCCATCTCTAACAGTGTATCTGATAGAGCCCAAACCCTCTAGATTCACCAGCTGTCCCTGGACACTAACAGTGATCAGCCTGGGCACTTGGGAACGATCTCCTGACATTGGTCCTGGAGTCCCAACAGAATGATTTCTTTCTACCTCCTACATGGACCCAGCCAATGCCTCAACATTTGTTACCTTCGTGTCAACATTTCTCCTGACCAAGTGCAGAGCTCCATCTTCACACTTGACTAAAATTGTTGATCGGTTCTCACTTGGAGCTGAATTTGCCACCACTTGTTAGCTGAGTTAATGGAAAGCTAATGCAAAATAAGAGAAGCAGATTAGCTTTCTGTATGTATAATTACTGTAGGAGTGAGAATATTAAAGTAACAGTGAGCATGGTTAATGTGCAACGTTCATTAATAGGGTCTTAAAGACAAAGGATTTGAGTAAATGCCCCTTCAGTTCAATAAAAGCTGCCTTGCCTCATCGGATTAAGTACTTTATTGTATTTGACACTTGACGCTATAAATTGACTGAGGCACATAATACCTAATGATCAATCTGCCTCCAATAGTCGAACTAGGAAAGACTTGTAGTTGTTGCAATTCCTTCAAGATCAATAGATCATTAGCAAGCAATCAGGCAACTGACAGGGATTTAAGACTTTAATTTACAGCTCCTCGAGAGTGGAAGAACTGTTGTTTTATTTCCTGAGAGTGCATGGT
This sequence comes from Stegostoma tigrinum, assembly GCF_030684315.1. Lineage (NCBI taxonomy): Eukaryota > Metazoa > Chordata > Chondrichthyes > Orectolobiformes > Stegostomatidae > Stegostoma > Stegostoma tigrinum. The sequence continues at coordinate 3,941,438 of NC_081379.1, read as the reverse complement.
GATGTCTGGTGTAAAGCTTACTGTAACACATCTTATCACCTGAGAAGCGATTGGGATTTTTTAAAAATCAATTTGCACTGCCCTGAAGAGCAAGGGGTCAAAAATCGAGTCTCTTTCTGGCAATGTTGATGCTCTTTGTCGCTGCAGCTACTTTTTGTCTAACTGTCATAACTGGGTCTTTTTTAAAATTGTTCGCGGGGCATGGGTGTCACTAGTTTGCCGCGGCATTTATTGCCCCTCCCTAATTGCCCCTTCAGAAGGCCATGGTGAGCCATCTTCTTGAACAGCTGTGGCCCATTTGGTACTGATACAATGTTGTTAAGGAGGGAGTTCCAGGATTTTTACCCAAAACAAGGAGGGGATGGCAGTTTATTTCTGAGATGGTGAATGGCTTGAAGGGGAACCTCCAGGAGGTGGTGTTCCCATGTATCAGTTGCTCTCGTCTAACTTGGTGGTAGCAGTCATGGGTTTGGAAGGTGCTGTTAGGGGACACTTCCTTGTCCTCTCCCACCACCAGCACCACGTTCAAAGAACCCATTGTCCTCTAACCCACTGACCTTTCATTCACCATTGACCATCTTGCCTTCAGCTGCCTGCACCCGTAGCTCTTGACTCCATCCCTAAACATCTGACTTGAAGTTCTTCCTATAGTCCTTCTTTAACCAATCTTGCAGTCGCACCTCCTATTAACTTGTGCTCAGCATCTCAATCAGATCACGATGAAGCAACTTTGACAGTTTTCAATGTTGCAAGAATGCACACTATCATTTTTGTCCTTTCACTCAACTGAGCAAGAGCTGAGAGTTTTGGTTTCGCTTCCCCAGTGTAGACATCAGTGCTAACATGAGGGTAGACTGGGGTTAGTACACCTGATCGACGCTGTCCTGTGAGGAATTGACCAGAAAGGTGGAAAGATGAGAAAGTCTGGTGAACCAGCTTCCACAATCACCTCCCTACAACATTCAACAGACTGAAATTTTCACAAGATATGCATACGGTGTCTGCACCACATTAAAGGAAAGATGTGAATGTATTGGTGGGAACACAGAGCGATTTACGTGGTTCCCAGTGTAAGAAACTTCAGCAACGAGGATAGGTTGATGAAACTGGGACATTTCTCCCTGGAGAGAAAAAGGCTGACAGGAGATTCGACAGAAGTTTTCACAATTATAAACGGACTGGATAGAGTGGATAGGGAGGAGCTATTTCAACTCGTAAAACAAAAACAAGAATGAGAGGATGCAGATTTAAAATGATGAGCCAGGGTGAAGTGAATAGAACAACTGCTCAGGGTCTGGAATGCACTGCCTGGGAATGTGGTGGAGCTAGGTTCCATTGAGACTTTCAACGGGGGCATTGGACCGGTATTTGGATAGAAATAGCCTGCACGAGGCTGGGGGGGTGGGGGGTGGGGGGGGTGGAAAGGCAGGTAAAACTGTTGGTTTGAAGAGCCAGTGAGGGCACCGTGGGCTGAATGGCCTCCTTCTGTGCTGTAACAATTCTGTGATACATTTTCATTCATGAGATGAGGGTGTCACTGACCAGGCCAGTATTTACTGTCCATCCCTAATTGCCCAGAGGGCAGTTACGAGTCAATCACATTGCTGTGGGTCTGGAGTCACATGTAGACCAGGTAAGAATGGGAGTTTCCTTCCCGAAAGGACACCAATGAACCAGATTGGCTTTTCCTGACGGTCAACATCGGTAGGCTCTTAATTCCAGTTTTACAAAAAATTAAATTTAAATTCCACCACCAGTCATGGCAGGATTCAAACCCCAGTCCCCAGAACATCACCCGTGTCTCTGAATTAACAGTCCAGCAATAATACCACAAGGCCATCGCCTCTCTTTGTGATATTTCTGGCCAGAGCAAGGAGATGGGAAATAAAGCTGCTGCGAGGTATTGTCAAGTGTGTATTTGAGTCACTGAAGATCATGGTTAACTGACCTCTCTTTCTTCAGTTAATGTTTGGACATTTTCTTGCTTAGAGATTGTCAGCAGTTGAGGCGGATAAACTAGTCTCTGACCTGGTTTAAAACTAAAGCTTTGTTGTTAGTTATTTTTAGGTTGAAAGATGCCAGAGAAATCTAAAAGGGAGCTGAATGAGCGATTTAAATTCACAGTCATGAGCCATGATGTGATAACCCAGGAGTTCATTTGAGGGGGTGCAGCCATCTTCCTCAAGAATGATCCTGGTGCTGAAAGGGTGAAATAGTACAGGCACATTGTTTAGGCTAGTTTGTAATTGATATATTTAAGTGCTTATGAGTGGCCAAACTGTGCACAGCAAGATCCTCTAATCAAACACTGAGAAAATGAGGATTTCAGCAATATTGGAGAGGGATAAACGTTGGCTGGGAGAATTCTTGCCTCGTTTTTAAAATAGCAGCTTTGGGATCTATTGCTGTCACTTTTAGAGGACATCTGGGGCCTTAGTTTAACAATCAATCTGAAAGACAGCACCTCCAACAGGGCAGCACTCCCTCAATGCTGGGACTGCCTGCCCTTGAGTTTTGTCTTTAATTCTCTAGAGTGGCACTGGATCTCATGTTCCTCTGCCTCAGAGCTAGAAGTGTGATTCACAGAAACGCAGGAGCTTCTGCTGGTGAATAATTTACATCTTCTGATTCACTTTCGCCAGTAATTGCCTGATGTTTGCAGCCAAGCTACTGGTAAACTGTGTCCCAGCTGTTTAGAGAGTTACTGAAAGCGGTGCAACTTGGTTTCTGTACAACTATTGTACTGGCAGCGGGATTGTTTAAGCCAAACCTGACCAGATTTTACCCTAACCTAAACACTTTAGTCTTGTTTTTCCCTGGAGGGTGGAATATTAATTAAGGTGTTTAAGATAATTTAAATATTTGATTGGGTAGATGGATAGAACTATTTCCTCTCCTGGGAGGCCTTAACATTGTAGTTAACTCATTCAGGGTGGATTAGTGTGCAGCACTAATACAAATAGGTGGGGATAACGGAACCAAAACACGGGGATAGAATTGAGTGGAGAGATAATGGGAACTGCAGATGCTGGAGAAGCCGAGATAACAAAGTGTGGAGCTGGATGAACACAGCAGGCCAAGCAGCATCAGAGGAGCACAAAAGCTGACATTTCGGGCCTAGACCCTTCATCAGAAAAGGATGATGAAGGGTCTTTTCTGATGAAGGGTCAAGGCCCAAAACGTCAGCTTTTGTGCTCCTAAGATGCTGCTTGGCCTGATGTGTTCATCCAGCTCCACACTTTGTTATCTATGATAGAATTGAGTGTGCACGTTTAGAAACACTCATATTCAAAAATGTGACCCTATGCAGGGGACTAATTTTAAAGACCCAACATATGAACATTTACTGGATAGGCTGGGACTTTCTCCACTGGAGTGTAGGAGTTTGTGAGCTGACCTTATAGGAGTTTATAAAATAATGAGGGGTCTAGATAGAGTTGATGGTATGGTCTTTTCCTTAGGATGGGGGGTTTCAAGACTAAGGGGCACATTTTTCAGGTGAGAGAGCAAAGATTTAAAAAATACATAACGGGTAATTTTTTTACTCAGAGGGTGGTTCGTGTGTGGAATGAGCTTCCTGAGGAAGTGTGGATGTGGGTACAATTACAATGTTTAAGAGACATTTGGATAAATACATGAATTGGAAAGGTTTGGAGGGATGTGTGTCAGGAGCAGGAAGGTGGGACTAGTTTAGTTTGGGATTATGTTCAGTATGGATTGGTTGGACCGAAAGGTCTGTTTCTATGCTGTATGGCAGTATAACAGAACCCACTCACAGCCCGGGGACTGTTATAGTAACTGTGCAGAGCTAGGAACCCATCAGTTCTATGGGTTTATATCCCGGGGATCCACGTCATGTGCTGGGAAACAATGTAACCAATCGGTCATGTAGAGATCATCATGAATTACATCCTGCGTTTGGAATCTAACTGAAGTGTAATTCATCTGTTGGAACAAAGAAACATGATGTTAAGATACAGATCAGCCAATGATCTAAACAAATGTGGAACAGACTCAAGTAGCCATTCAGTATTCTGATATTCTGGAATAAATTTAAATCCAACTTGTGAGGCAGCAGTCCCGTGGTTTTGGGTGGATCCAGGTTTTATTTCCAGCAAGATATTACTCTGACTTGAATTTTTAAAAATTTATTTGTGGGGTGTGCACATCGCTGGCTGGTCAACAGTTAATGCCCGTCCCTAGCTGCCCCTTGAGAAGGTGGTGATGAGCTGCCGTCTATAACCACTGCGGTCCTCCTGCTGTGGGGTTGACCCACAATGCTATTACGGAGGGATTTTCTGGATTTTGACCCAGCGACAGTGAAAGAACGGCGATATATTTCCAAGTCAGGATGGTGAGTGGCTTGGAGGGGAACTCGCAGGGGGTGGTGTTCCCATGTATCTGCTGCTCTTGTCCTTCTAGGTGGAAGTGGCTGTGGATTTGAAAGATGCTGTCTGAAGATCTTTAGTGAATTTCTGCAGTGCATCTTGCCCATAGTACACACTGCTGCGTCAGTGGTGGAGGGAGTAGATGTTTGTGGATGTAATGTCAGTCAAGTGGGCTGCATTGTCCTGGATAGAGATCAAAACTTAGATCGGGTTTAAAACCAGGATTAGAGCTGCCCTTTCACAATCCAATGGGTGGGTTAGCTCAAAACGGACAGATGATTTTGTACCGCTGGAGCAAAGCAAGGGGGTCCAGGAAGAGAATTCAATTATCCTCATTAATTTATCGTGATTGTGCCTTAATGAGCTAATGCCTTTGCAGATGCGATCGGTGGAAATCTTATGACTGTGGCAAAGGTCATTTGTTGCTTAATGAGAAGCATCAAACAATGTTTGTTGGAAAATGAAGTGATGGATATGGACTTCACCTCTCTTAACTCATTCTCCATTAATTGAGAAACCTTTGTTACTCCCCTGAATGATCTGAAAATATTCACCAGCTGCATCCTGCTTTCATTCAGGAGCAAATGAAAGTGCCACTAGACTTTAATATGTTTTGATTCCTGTGCACTTTTGTCCTTGAGATTTGTCCGAGTGTTTTCTCCCTCAGCGCACTGCGGTGCCACAGGGCTGTGTGAGAAAAGACAGAGAACAGCAACAAGAATTCTTAGGATAATTTAAAAGTTCAGTTTCTAGTTGTGCAGAAGAAACCAATGTCATAGAAAGTATAAAGACTTGAGAGGGCACCTCACTAAAATAGTAAAATCTGTATGAATGAATTAATATTAAACGATTGATCTAGTTAATTAGTTAGTTAATCTAATCCGACACGCATGGGAAAAGGGTGGTGCTGCTTTGTTGAAAATGTTGGTTGCATGAAAGTTTCACATTTACAATGCCTTTGCTGATCCTGTGACGATACAGGTGTTGAGGTGTCAGGATAGATGTGGGAGAAAATGGAGCAAAACTAGTGACAGGCACTGACATAGCATCATGGCGTGGAACAGCGGGAGGCTGCGAACAATCCGCAGCATTTTTAGCAGTTGTGCGAAAGCTGGCTGACAGTGAACAAGGATTAGCTTCCCACCTCCCAGTGTCAGGAGATACCTCAAGGCAAAGAAAACAGAGCTGACAGAAGGTCCAGTTACAACAGCTTGCCACTTGGTAGAGAGCCAGAGTGCAGACAGGATAGTGCAACATTAATCATTTAAATGCTAAATCCAGAACAAGAGCCTGAAATTAGGCAGCACTTTTGTAGCACTGTTTATAACTATAAACAAACGATTCCTCAGATTACCCAGCACAATGAGTGATAAAACCTGTGGAAACATTTTTGAGCAGGCTCTTTGAGACGTTCAGCATTTAACACCCTTGCCTCATAGAGTATTTGGGGTTTAAAATCCAGGCCAGAGACTTGAGCAGAGGCTCTAGAGCCAAATTCTGAAGGAGACTGCCCATCAACAACTCCAAGATAGATTATCTGGTTGCTGCCTCATGGCCGGCTGTGTGATTTTGCTGTGTGTAAACTAGATGCTGTGTTTCCAATGTTTCAAACATGAACACTTTATAACAAAACAAAGAGCTGCAGATGCCAGAAATCTAAAACAAAACAGAATTTGCTGGAGAAACTCAGCTAGTCTGACAGAATCTGTGCAGGCAGAAACAGAACTAACGTTTTGAGTCAAGTGGCCCTTCGTTGGGAACTCTTGTCAGTAGTATCCATTTCCCAGGGAATTCTCGAAGGAGATTAACACCTTATTTAGCATGGTTCGACGTTCTTTAGGGTGGCCTGGCCTATATTTACCCCCTCCCAGTCAAATACTCTGTTCCATAAACATTAACACACTTCAGAGTTCTCTTCCTCGAGAGGGGAAAAGTGTGATTAAAACATGCCAACTTCAGTCAGCCAGAATGTTGAATATAATGAATGACAGAATTAATCAATTTCCATTAGCAATGGGAATTAATCAATTCATCAATTTCTATTAGTCCTGGAAATTCACACACTAACTAGGATTGGAGAGTTTTGTGGATACCATGCTTCAAGTTCAAATGTAAACCACTGATGAATTCACTGCCATTTAATTTATAAAGCCTCTTTTACAAGTCATTAATTTTGCTGTAATACTAATCTAACTAACACAGAAAGAATCATTGTTGAGACTGAATCCCATCCTGTGTTTAAATATTCATTGCCATTTCGGCATACTGCTGGTTTTTATGGAAAATTAATTTTATAACAACACTGACCCATATAACAAAAGCTGTACACGGCAATTAGATAACATAAATTTATTATTGAGGTGTTACAAATGATACCTGATACTTTATTTGTACACCCCTGGGAATTCTTCTATGTGTGGGGACTGTGTACTTGATGAGATGGATTGAATTCTCCTTGCCCTTATAGTCTGTCCTAGATTTTCAGGTTCCATTGCGAGTTGGCCAGGAACATGGTTGTAGCTGATATTGTCCTGTGTCTGGGAGACAGGAAACTATCCCAGGTGTCCTTGCAGGAACTTTGCCAGCTAGCTTTGAAGCCGAGCCTCCCAGTACAGTCAAAGAGGTGAGGTTTTGAAAAGTGTTTGCAAAGAGAGATTTACTTAGAATCTATAGCAGAAATAGGCCATTGATACAACTGGTCTATTTTGTGTGCTTATGTTTTTTTTTAATATACAGAATCCCTACAGTGTGGGGACAGGCCCTGCAGCCCGACAAGTCCACACCAACCCTCAGAGCACCCACCCAAACCCATCCCCCTATAACCCATCTAGTGTACACATCCCTGAACACTACGGGCAATTTAGCAAGGCCAATCCACCTAACCTGCACATCTTTGGACTGTGGGAGGAAACCCACGTTGACACGGGGAGAATGTGCAAACTCCACACAGATGGTTGCTTGAGGGTGGCATTGAACCCAGGACCCTGGTGCTGAGAGGCCACAGTGCTAAACACTGATCCACCATTTGCCATCTTTCCTATAACCTTTCATCTCACCCTGACTTTCAGCACACCCATTTTTAAAAAAATTCATTCATGGTTTGAAAGCATCGCTGGCTAGGCCAGCATTTACTTCCCATCAGGTATTTTAAGAGTCATCCATATTGGTGGGGGTGTGGTATCACATGTAGGCCAGGCCAGGTAAGGAAGGCAGATTTCCTTCTCTAAAGGACATTAGTGAACCAGATGGGTTTTATCCCCTATTGACAATCAGCGATGAATTCATGGTCATTGCTAGATGCTTAATTCCAGGTTCTTTTTATTGAATTCAAATCCTACCATGATATTTGAACCGAGGCCTCCAGAATATTAGAGATAATGGGAACTGCAGATGCTGGAGAATTCCAAGATAATAAAATGTGAGGCTGGATGAACACAGCAGGCCAAGCAGCATCTCAGGAGCACAAAAGCTGACGTTTCGGGCCTAGACGCTTCATCAGAGAGCATCATCTGATGAAGGGTCTAGGCCCGAAACGTCAGCTTTTGTGCTCCTGAGATGCTGCTTGGCCTGCTGTGTTCATCCAGCCTCACATTTTATTATCTTGGAAACCTCCAGAATATTACCTGGGTCTCTGGATCAACAGTCCAGAAATAATACCACTCGGCCAATGCCTCTCCCTATTCCTTTCTTCCTCCAGCCTTCCTTTAAATACATTTGTGTTGAGTGAAAGTTACCAGAATGCTTTGGGCTGTACTCTTATTATAAATAGAGAGAGATATCACTAAACATAAGTTTAACATGAGAGTCACCATGCCTCAGGAAAAGATCCCTTGATACTGATTTCCACATTCTAACCATTCCTGGGATAGAGAAGTTTAAATGTGGACTTTGAGAGTGAATTCTGAAATCAAGGGCTTTGGCATCTAAGGGTGGAATGAAGAGAATGACCGATAGAGACAAGGCCAGACTTGGAGGAACACAGATCTGGGATGCTTGGAGGAGATTACAAAGATGGGAGGGGGAGGACATGGGGGATCAAAAAAAAGGAAAATTTCAAACGTGTTTTCCCTATCGCTGAGAGGCTGCGGCATTGTGGTAATGTCACTGGTCGAGGAACACACAAAGTTAACGCTCATGGTGCTGATGGCAGATTTTTCAAATCAGAATTCAATTAAAAGTTAGTGTAGTGACAACCTTTTATTACTGCAGTCAATTGTTGCAAAGATCAGTCTGGTTTGCTAATGTCCTTCAGGGAGGGAAACCGCTGTTGTTACATGGTCTAGTCTACATGTGACTCCAAATCCACAGCAATGTGGCTGACTCTTAAATTGCCCTCTGAAATGGCCTAGACAGCCACACAGTTCGAGGGCAATTAGGGATGAGCAGCATATATTGGTATACCAGCGATATCCGCAGCTAGTGCAGGAATTTCAGCGGGGAGAAGAAAGAGATTGGGACAGCCAGTGTGCAAGAAAATGCTGCAAATGGTCCTGGAGAAATGATTAAACCTGGACTTTGGCAGAATATTGCAGCGCTGAGAGAGGATGAAGCTAACTGCATTACTGCATGTGCTGGAATTTTGCAACCACTGGAGGAGTCTTCATACAAGAGAGACAAGGCTTGTGGGAAGCCAGTAGCACATTAAAGTTGAGGCTTCAATCAGATGATCCTAATGGAGGGTGGAGCAGGTTCAAGTTGCTGAGTGGCCTCCTCCTGCTGTTATTGTTAGGATATTGAAGAAAAAACACCAGCCTGTGTTTTAGTGATTTTTTTTTCTTTATTCATTCATGGGATGAGGGCATGGCTGGCCTGGCAGCATTTAGTGCCCAGAGGGCAGTTCAGGGTTAACAACATTGCTGTGGGTCTGGAGTTACATGTAGGACAGACCAGGTCAGGATGGCAGTTTCCGTCCCTAAAGGACATCAGTGAACCAGATGGGTTTTTCCCTGACAACTGACAATGGATTTATGGTCATCATTAAATTCTTAACTTCAGATATTTATTTAATTCCAATTCCACCATCTGCTATGGTGGGATTTGAACCTGGGTCCCCAGAAGGTTACCTGGGTCTCTGGGTTAACCGTCCAGTGATAATACCACTTAGCCACCGCCTCCCTGATAAATCTGATCAATTACTGATCAATCAAAGACAGCACTTAACCTTCATTGGTGAACTATTGCTCTTACGGCCCGAACAAGTGTGGGATGTAAAGTGTAGTGACTGGTTCAGGACTGTTTCGGTGGGTGTGATGTCTGACTGCCTGGCAGCTGGTGAACCCTTTCAGCACGGGAATAAAACAAGGCGTATTTTCTTAATGTTGAGAGATTGGAGAACTCTGAAATCCAGAGGGATTTGGGCATTCTGACAAATGAGTGACAAAATGTTAGTGCTCAGGCACGGCAAGTCATTAGGAACGCTATGAGAATATAGAACTCATTGCTGCAGCGAGCTGTGGAGGCCCAAGTCAGTGAGTGTGTATTTACACCAGACACAGATAGGTTCTTCATTAGTAAGGGAACAATAGTGACAGGGAGAATGCAAGAGAATGGGGTTGAGAAACATATCAACCATGATCAAAGGGTTGAGCAAACTTAATGGGCTGAATGGCCTAATTCCTTTCCTACATTTTATAGTCTAATGTTATTACTTACCTTGCGGAGCATTGAGTGCAATATTATTGAGGTTAGGCTTCAGTTCTGCAGGTCCCTGGAGACTGTACATCTGGAGAGCTTGATCACCTTCTTCAGGGAAGGAACTTAATGCTTTGGAAGCAACTCAGAGAAAATTGGAATGGGTGGGTTGTCTTATGAGGAAAGGTTAGACAGGCTGGGCTGGTATCCCCATTGGAGTTTAGAAGATTCAGAGTGTTGTAGATAGGAGATAACAGAACCCAAGGGGCCTTGACAGATTTGATATGGAGAGAATGGTTCCTCTCATTTGTAGTACAAGGAGTCATTGCTTACAAATCTGGGGTCATTCATTTAAAACAGAGATGAGGAGAAATCCGAGATAACAAGGTGTAGAGCTGGATGAACACAGCAGGCCAAGCAGCATCAGAGGAGCAGGAAAGCTGACATTTCAGGCCTAGACCCTTCTTCAGAAATTTTTTGTTTGTTTAACTCTGATGCCACATCCGGAGGGAAAGAAGTTAAGATGCTAAAATTGCCACTTCTATCTCCTCATGGAGACACCACAGGTCAGGGCACTGGTTCACTGTGGAAATGATGGCAATATAGTACACTGCCCCTCAGGGCTGACATATGCTAGGATATGAGATAATGGGAACTGCAGATGCTGGAGAATCCAAGATAACAAAGTGTGGAACTGGATGAACACAGCAGGCCGAGCAGCATCTCAGGAGCACAAAATATGCTAGGATATGTGTAGGAAGTGGGTGTCATATTCTGTGCTAAGTAAGTGACTTGTTGCAGTATACACACAATCCAACAATTGTCAATAAAATACAACACTCTGTCTGCATCTTCCATACGCTTCAGCTCATCCCAAACTCGGTTTCCTGTGTCCTCACTCACACCACATCTTGTTCACCCATTAGCATGCTACTTTTATCAATCTGCATTGACTCCCCGTCCGCGGACATCTTGATTTTAAAATTATCGTCTTGGTTTTTCAAATCATCCCTGTCTCCAGCCTTACAACCCTCTGAGCCTCTGCACTCATCTAATATTGGGCCTTTACTGCATCCTTGGTTTAATTGACTCCACATAAACACCTGGGTACTTGGTTCCGAAATTCCCTCCTTAAATCTCTCTGCCTCTCTACCTTTCTTTCAGGACCCTCTTCAAAACCTATCGGGTTGCACACGTTTGGTTATCCATTCTCAGTACCACTTTCTGTATCTCAGGGCCAAATTGTGCCCGACAACACTCCTGTGGAGTGCCTTCGGCCTTTTATGACATTATGAAGGTGCTAAATAAATGCAAGCTATTGCTGAGTTAAGCATGTGTGTGCTACGAGGCACATTTCCCAGCTGAAGCAGAGATTGACTCTTATGAGTGGAACACAGGGAGGGGATAAAACAGAGGAACTGCAGATTAAAATCACAATAAAACCCATGGGGACTGTTTAAAAATACAAGCTGACTGAAAGCTCTGGTGGGAAGTAAATTCACGACATGGGAATTATTTAAACTATTGGAAATGTGCTAAGTGTAAAACGCTTTGGTACAGAACGATTTTAAAAACAGATACTGCAGAGTAGAGCCTGATAACTCTGGGGAAAAAAAACCTGAAAAAACAGCAGATGCTGTAAATTAGGAACAAAAACAGAAGTTGCTGGAAATGCTCAGCAGGGCTGGCAGCATCTGTGAAGAGTAATCAAAGTTAATGTTTCGGATCTGGTGACCTGACACATAAACACTGATTTCTCTGATAACACTGACTATAACGAAGCCACTGTGGTGTAAAGGAGAGGGGACAGACTCTCAGCAACATTCAGTTTTTCAAAGACTGCAACTTTTCAAGGACTGCTACTTCCTCCCACGCACTGATCGAGAACGCCCTCAACCGTGTCTCCCGCATTTCCCGCAACTCATCCCTTGCACCCCGTCCCCTCAATAACAGCCAAAACAGAATCCCCCTCGTCCTCATATACCACCCCACCAACCTCCGGATACAACACATCATCCTCCAACACTTCCGCCATCTACAATCCGATCCCACCACCAAAGACATTTTTCCCTCCCCACCCTTGGCTGCTTTCCGGAGAGACCACTCTCTCCGTGACTCCCTTGTTCGCTCCACACTCCCCTCCAGCCCCACCACACCTGGCACTTTCCCCTGCAACCGCAGGAAGTGCTACACTTGCCCCCACACCTCCTCCCTCACCCACATCCCAGGCCCCAAGAAGACTTCCCATATCAAGCAGATATTCACCTGCACACCTGCCAATGTGGTATGCTGCATCTGCTGTACCCAGTGTGGCTTCCTCTACATTGGGGAAACCAAGCGGAGGCTTGGGGACCGCTTTGCAGAACACCTGCGCTCGGTTCACAATAAACAACTGCACCTCCCAGACGCGAACCATTTTAACTCTCCCTCCCATTCCTCAGACGACATGTCCATCCTGGGCCTCCTGCAGTGCCACGATGAAGCCACCCGAAGGTTGCAGGAACAGCAACTCATATTCCGCTTGGGAACCCTGCAGCCCAATGGTATCAATGTGGACTTCACAAGCCTCAAAATCTCCCCTTCCTCCACCGCATCCCAAAAACCAGACCAACTCGTCCCCGCCTCCCTAACCTGTTCTTCCTCTCACCTAGTCCCTCCTCCCAGCTCAAGCCCCACCCCCATTTCCTACCGACTACCCTCATCCCACCCCCTTGACCTGTCCATCCTCCCTAGCCTGACCTATCCCCTCCCCACCTCCCCACCTACACTCACCTTTACTGGCTCCATCCCGGCTTCTTTGACCTGTCTGTCTCCTCTCTACTTATCTTCTCCTCTATCCATCTTCTGTCCGCCTCTCCCTCTCTCCCAATTTACTTCAGAACCCCCTACCCCTCCCCCCATTTCTGAAGAAGGGTCTAGGCCTGAAACGTCAGCTTTTCTGCTCCTCTGATGCTGCTTGGTCTGCTGCATTCATCTAACTCTACACCTTGTTACCTCCTATATTCAGTATCCTCTACTTTCTTTTAAATTCATTAACGGGATGAGGGCGTCATTGGCCTGGCAGCATTTATTGCCCATCCCTAATTTCCCAGAGGGCAGTTCAGAGTCAACAACATTGCAGTGGGTCGGGAGTTACACGTAGGCCAGACGAGGTAGGGATGGCAGTTTCCTTCCCTAAAGGGCATTAGTGAACCAGATGGGTTTTCCCTGACAATCAACAATGGGTTCATGGTCATCGTGAGACTCTTCATTCCAGATATTTATTGAATTCAAACTCCTGCCACGGTAGAATTCGAACCAAGGTCCCTGGATTAATGGTTCAGCGATAATACCACTAGGCCATTGCCTCCCCTCCTAAAATCATCATTCTTTTTCAAGACCCGAGAGAGAGAGAGAGAGAGAGAGAGAGAGAGAGAGAGAGGATGACTGGTAGCTGTTTAACCTGAGAGTCACCATGCCACTGGTGAGGGTAAGAAGGAGAGTTCTTCATGGTAACCACAGCTGGTGCAGGAATTGAACCCATGCTATTGGCATCACAATCCAGCTGGATAACCAACTGAGCTAATCATTCCTCAAAGCCAGCTAAGCCCAATGAAACAGTTTGACCTGCACCGTGATGTTACGAATTTTAATTGAAGTCGGCAATATCTTTCAAAATAAATAATTTGTGTTAATATTGGACCGTTGAGAATCTCAGGATATCCCAGAACATTTCAATACCATTGGTCACTGTCGCATTGTTGGAGATGCAGCAATGGGATGGGTCAAAAGGGCCTAGGATCCAATCTCCATCAATCCGCAGGCCCCACAGTTCACATCCGTGTTTCTCACACTTACTTACTCACTCTCAGTTCACACCCGTGTTTCTCACACTCATCAACTCACTCTCAGTTCACACCTGTGTTTCTCACATTGACCAACTCACCCTCAGTTCACACTTGTGTTTATCACACTCACCAACTCACCCTCAGTTCACGCCTGTGTTTATCAGACTCACCAACTCACCCTCAGTTCACACCTGTGTTTCTCACATTGACCAACTCACCCTCAGTTCACACCTGTGTTTATCACACTCACCAACTCACTCTCAGTTCACACCTGTGTTTCTCACATTGACCAACTCACCCTCAGTTCACACCCGTGTTTATCACACTCACCAACTCACCCTCAGTTCACACCTGTGTTTATCACACTCACCAACTCACTCTCAGTTCACACCCGTGTTTCTCACATTGACCAACTCACCCTCAGTTCACACCCGTGTTTATCACACTCACCAACTCACCCTCAGTTCACATCCGTGTTTATCACACTCACCAACACACCCTCAGTTCACACCTGTGTTTATCACACTCACCAACGCACTCTCAGTTCACACCTGTGTTTCTCACATTGACCAACTCAGAAAAATTGAGGCGAAAATGTACACAGAAAGCAGAGAATGGCTGATTCCACGACAACCCGTTTCTGCAAACACAGTTTATATGGATGTTTCAAAAACTATAAAAATTCCTTAACCAATGAGAGCTAACGTATCACTTTCAGGAAATTTGACAGAATAGAATAGACAGCTCCCACAGAGAATGTTAATTAAGCTTATAAACAACTGGGGATAATAACATGTGACTGACTCACAGGTATGACATGCTGTGCTATTGAATTAATGTAATTGTTGGTGAACAGGAAATCACAGAGAGTAAATTAAGGTAGATGTCACAATTTGTCCCAGTACCATCAATCTCATGCAATTATCAACCATTAATCTCTCAACATGTTTGAGAGATTATTGCTGCTGCATTTTACATTGCTGCAATCCTTGATTCCTTTCGCTTCTCTCCCAGAATTTCAGGGAAGCGAAACAGGGAGGAAAGATGAATCAATGTCGGCAGGGAGTTTACATTCATTTCGAAGGAAGGGAATATTGGTTCTCAATTCGGTCATCTTGGCCAGGACAACATCTTTTTAAAAAATAATTAATTCTTGATATTAGTTAGGCCAGCCCTGTCATAAAGACCCTTTGGTCCAACTTGTCCGTGCTGACCAGATATCCTAAATGAATCTCGCCCCATTTGCCAGCATTTGGTACATATCCCTCTAAACCCTTCCTATTCCTGCACCCATCCAGAAGCCTATTAAATGCTGTAATTGTACCAGCTTCCACCACTTCCTCTGGCAGCTCATCCCATACATGCATCACCCTTTATATGACAAAGTTGCCCCTTAGTTCCCTTTTAAATCTTTCTCCTCACACCTTAAACCTGTGCCCTCTAGTTTTGGACACCCCACCTTGTCTATTTCCCCTATCCATGCCCCTCATGATTTTATAAACCTCCTTAATGTCACCCCTCAGCCTCCAGTGGTCCAGGGAAAATTGAATATTATGGCACAGTACAGGCCCTTCGGCCCACACTTCTGTGCCGACCTATTATCCTACTAGGATCAATCTACCCAGCATACCCTACATTTTACTATCCTCCACGTGCCAATCCAAGAGTCGCTTAAATATCTCTAAAGTATCTGACTCCACTACCGCTGCCGGCAGCTTATTTCACACACCCACCACTCTCTGTGTGAAGAACCTAGCTCTGACATCTCCCCTATACCTTCCTCCAATCACTTTAAAATTATGCCCCCTTGTAATAGTTATTTCCATCCTGGGAAAAAGTCTCTGACTATCCACCCTATCTATGCCTCTCATCATCTTGTACACCTCTATCAGGTCACCTCTCATCTGTCTTTGCTCAAATGAAAAAAGCCAAGCTCCCTCAATCTTTCCTCATAAGACCTGTCCTCCAGTCCATGCAGAATCCTGGTAAATCTCATCTGCACCCTCTCTAAAGCTTCCACATCCTTCCAGTAATAAGGTGACCGGAACTGAACACAATATTCCAAGTGTGGTCTAACCAGGATTTTATAGAGCTACAGTATTACCTCACGGCTCTTCAACTCAATTCCCCTGCCAATGAAAGCCAACATACCATATGCATTCTTTACAACCCTTTCAACTTTGAGGGATCTATGGACGTGGACCCCAAGATCCCTCTGTTCCTCTACACTGCCAAGAATCCTGCCATTAACCCTGTATTCTGCATTCAAATTTGACCTTCCAAAATGAATCACTTCACACTTTACTGGGTTGAATTCCATCCGCCATTTCTTTGCCCAGCTCTACATCCTGTCAATGTCTCACTGCAGCCTACAACAGCCCTCCACGCTGCCCACAACTCCACCAACCTTCGTGTCATCGGCAAACTTACTAACTCACTCTTCCACTTCCTCATCCAAGTCAATTATAAAGATCACTTTATAAATGCCCCAGCCTATTCAGCCTCTCCCTTTTACTTAAACCATCCAACCCTGGCAACATCCTCAAAAATCTTTTCTGAATTCTTTCAAGTTTCACAAATCCTTCCTGTAAGAGTGACACCAGAATTGCACGCAATACACCAAAAGTAGCACTAACCAATGTCCTGTACAGCTGCAACATGGCCCTCCCAACTCCTGTACTCAATGCACAGATAAATGAAGGCAAGTGCACCAAGAGCCTCCAATTTCAAGCAACTATGAACCTGTACTCCAAGTTCTCCGTATTCAGCCACATTGCTCTGGGCCTCACCATTAAGTGGGTAAGCCGTGCCATGATTTCAAAATGCAGCACCTCCCATTTATCTAGATTAAACTCCATCCGCCACTCCTCAGTGCATTGGCCTATCTGATCAAGTTCCCGCTGTACTCTGAGGTAACCTTCTTCACTGTCCATTACACCTCCCATTTTAGTGTCATCTGCAAACTTACTAACCATACCTCCTGTGATCACATGCAGATAATTTGTATAAATGACAAAATACAGTGGGGCCAGCATTGATTCTCGTGGCACACCGCTGGTCACAGACCTCCAGTCTGAAAAGCAACCCTCCACCACCACATTCTATCTCCTACCTTTGAGCCAGTTCTGTACCCAAATAGCTAGTCCTCCCTGTATTCCATGTGATCTACCATTGCTAGCCAGTCTACCATGAAGAACCTTGTTGAGTGCCCTCATCAATCCTCTTTGTTACTTTTTCAAAATCTCAATCAAGTTAGAGGGTCATGAGTTCTCACACACAAAGCCATATTGGCTATCCCTAATCAGTCCTTGCCTCTTCGAATACATGTAAATCTTGTCCCTCAGGATTCCCTCCAACAATTTGCTCACCACTAACGCCAGGCTCACCAGTCTATTGTTCCCTGGCTTTTCTCTACCAGCTTTTTAAAATAGTGGCACCACGTTAGCCAACCTCCAGTTTTCTAGCACCTCACCTGTAGCTATTGATGATACAAATATCTCAGCGAGGAGCCCAGCGATCATTTCCCTCATTCCCCACAGAGTTTTCGGGTACACCTGATCAGATGCACAGATTTATCCACTTTTATGCATCTTAAGATGTTAGGCATATCCCCCTCTGTAGTGCGGACACTTTTCGAGCTATCACTAATTATTTCCTGACATTCTCTATCTTCCATATCCTTCTCCACAGTAAACACTGATGCAAAATATTCATTTAGTATCTCACCCAACTCCTGCAGTTCCACACACAGGCAGCCTTGCTGATCTTTAAGGGGCCCCATTCTCTCCCTAGTTACTGTTTGTCCTTAATGTGTTTGTAGAATCCCTTTGAATTCTCCTTAACCCTATTTGCCAAAGCTATCTCATGCCCCCTTTCTGCCCTCCTGATTTCCCTCTTGAGTATACTCCTGCTGCCGTTCTATCTTGCGAAGGGTTTACTCAATCTCTGATGTCAATACCTGACATATACTTCCTTCTTAGTCTTAACCAAAACTTCAATTTGTCTCGTCATCCAGCATCCCCTACACCTACCAGCCTTGCCCTTCTTCCTAATAGGAACATACTGTCTCTGGACTGTCATTATCTCATTTTTGAAGGCTTCCCATTTTCCAGCCGCCCCCTTTACCTGCAAACATCCATTCCCCAGTCAACTCTTTTGCCTAATACCATCAAAATTGGCCTTCCTCTAATTTTGAACTTTTACTTTTAGATCCGGTCTATCCTTTTCCATTGCTATTTTAAAACTAAGAGAATTATGGTCACTGGCCTCAAAGTGCTCCCCCACTGATACCTCAGTCACTTCCCTGCCTTATTTCCCAACAGTAGGTCAAGTTTTTCACCTTCTCCAGTAGGTATGTCCACATACTGAATCATGAAGTTTCCTTGTGCACACAATTAAATTCCTGTCCATCCAAGCCTTTAACACAATGGCAGCCCAGTGTATGTTTGGAAAATTAAAATTCCCTACCATAACCACATTATTATTCGTATAGGTAACTGAGATCTCCTTACAAATTTGCTTCTCAGTCATTACCTTTCATCAGATGGTAGCTCAGTGCCCTGTGCTGCTGCTTCATAGCACCAGGGACCCTCGAGTGAATGTCTGTGTGGAGTTTGCATGTTCTCCCCATGTCTGTGTGGGTTTCCTCTGGGTTCTCCAGTTTCTTCCCAGAGTTAAGTCGATTGACAATGCTAAATGTCCATAGTGCCCAGGGATTTCTAGGCTAGGTGGATTAGCCCTGGTAAATATGGGAATAGGGTAGGGGGCTGGTTCCCAGTGGGATGCTTTTCAGAGGGTCAGTGCACATGTGATGTGTTGACTGGCCTGTTTCTGCACTATAGGGATTCTTATGTTCAGACTGAACTGCATTGTTATGAAGTCATATGTAGGTCACGCCAGGTAAGAATGGCAGATTTCCCTCTCTGTTAGTGAACCTGATTACATGGTCACCAGCTCTTTGTTCCACATTTCACCATCTGCCGTGGCTGGATTTGATCTCTTGTGCCAGAGTACTAACTTGGGATACCTGGATCTCTAGTCTAGTGATATCACTGATATGCCACCAGCCCTGGGAGGCTCGGGAAGGAAGGAGGGAATGCCATCTCTCCCACTCAATGCTCATGGCCCTCCTCTGGGCACTTTGAGTGAGCTAGAGGACGGGAACGGGCAGGAAGAGTATTGAATGCACCTGGCAGCCTGAGGCCTGGGTTATTCTGCTCCCTGCCAAGGGGCATCGATAGTTGGTCAGTGGGCATAGAGCAGAAGTTTGGGTAGACCGGAGACACCAGAACAAGACTCATTGGCAAGAAGGCAAATTCCACAAAGAGGAGAACCCAGCTGGAGGACAGGAAGTCAAAATGTTTCTTGGTTGTTATTCCCAGACCCAGGCTCAGGGTTAAAGTTTCAGTGAGAGCGTGATGGTACCACTGATGGTGAACATTTCTATAATGATCCTGCTGATACTGGCTGGTTGTTTAATTACCTGGTTAGAAGGCAAGGTTCAATGGAAAATAGTGACATTTGGTCAAAGACATTGATTTACTAATTCAGGGACCACTGGTCACTGTTGAGACCATAAGAGGTAGGAGCAGAAATAGGCCATTCTGTACCTCAAGCTTGTTTTGCCTTTTAATAGGATGGCGGCTGATAGACCTTCCTGACATCCACTTGCCAGTCCTTTCCAGGAAAGCTCTAGGAAAGCTTATTCTCCACATTCCCACACCTTCCCGACTGGTCAGATAATTCCTCGCAGTCTTTATTCACCCCAACTATAATTTATTTTTATCAATCAAACTCCCTCCTGAGTTTTGCTTGCTGCACTTTCAAAATGGTTAATCCTCATATCTTAGATATCTGAGTAAAGGCAAACTCTGCAGATGCTCGTGGGGAGGGGGTGCACAGGGGTTGGGGTGGGGGTTAGCTCCGTTGGCTGGACCATTGGTCCATGATGCAAGATAACACAAATAGTTTAGATCCCACACCATTTGACATTACAGTGAGGGACTGTCCCCTCACTTTAAGGCACAGCGAACCTCAGGTCGAACCACCATCTTCACGAAAGAGAGAGCAGGACTATGGTAACTTCCTCTGTCCTGCAGAACGCTAGAGAAACTCAGCAGGTCTGGCAGCATCTGTAAAGTAAGAAACAGAATTAATGTTTTGGGTCTGCTATAAGACCAAAAGATATAGGGATAGAATTAGGCCATTCAGCCTGTCGAACCTGCTCTGCTATTTGATCATGGCTGATATGATACACAACAATTAAAAGGTATGCAAGGAGAGACATGATTAGATAATTTGAGAAGAGGTTAAGCCTCTCCCAATCAGACTCTGCTCGCCAACCAAACAGCACCAGGCCCCAAGATGACATTCCACATTAAGCAGAGGTTCACCTGCACATCTGCCAATGTGGTATACTGCATCCACTGTACCCGGTGCGGCTTCCTCTACATTGGGGAAACCAAGCGGAGGCTTGGGGACCGCTTTGCAGAACACCTCCGCTCAGTTCGCAACAAACAACTGCACCTCCCAGTCGCCAACCATTTCCACTCCCCCTCCCATTCTCTAGATGACATGTCCATCATGGGCCTCCTGCAGTGCCACAATGATGCCACCCGAAGGTTGCAGGAACAGCAACTCATATTCCGCCTGGGAACCCTGCAGCCATATGGTATCAATGTGGACTTCACCAGTTTCAAAATCTCCCCTTCCCCTACTGCATCCCTAAACCAGCCCAGTTCGTCCCCTCCCCCCACTGCACCACACAACCAGCCCAGCTCTTCCCCCCCACCCACTGCATCCAAAAACCAGTCCAACCTGTCTCTGCCTCCCTAACCTGTTCTTCCTCTCACCCATCCCTTCCTCCCACCCCAAGCCGCACCCCCATCTACCTACTAACCTCATCCCACCTCCTTGACCTGTCCGTCTTCCCTGGACGACCTATCCCCTCCCTACCTCCCCATCTATACTCTCTCCACCTATCTTCTTTACTCTCCATCTTCGGTCCGACTCCCCCTCTCTCCCTATTTATTCCAGTTCCCTCTCCCCATCCCCCTCTCTGATGAAGGGTCTATGCCCGAAACGTCAGCTTTTGTGCTCCTGAGATGCTGCTGGGCCTGCTGTGTCCATCCAGCTTCACATTTTATTATCTCGGATTCTCCAGCATCTGCAGTTCCCATTATCTCTCAGCACTATCCTCTCAGTCACTTTAAATGTCAGTTCTGTTATAATGTGATTGTTGCATTCTTGTGCAACATTGTGTTATAGAAAATTGTGTTATAGAAAGAACTTTGGTATTCTTGCAAATTGACCTGATGAGTGCAGGACCCAAATCTTCAGCAAAACATGCCCTTTCTTCAGAAGGAAAGAAAATGAAAGAAACATATGGAGAAAAAAAAGGGAGGGATAGTTAGAGGAGAGCGAAGAAAAGAAAAAGAGAGTGCAAGAAGGAAAAGGTGAGGAGAGTGAAAGAAAAGAGGTAGAGTGAGAAAGGGAGAGTGTGATAGACAGACTGTGAAAGAAAGTGAGAATGAAAGGAAGGTGAGAAAGACTGAGAAACAGAGAGAGTGGGAAAGCAAGGAATAAAAAGGACACCAGTCACAACTTTCTGATGTCCCCGAACACTTCACAGCCATTAAAGTAACTGTTGAAGTGAAGCTGCTGTATTAACGCAGGAAATGCAGCAACCACTTTGTAACCAGTAAGCTCCCACAAATAGCAATGAGAAAATGAACAGATTATCCAGTAATTGAACATATAAATATTATTGAATTGAGGGATAAACATTCCTTGGAATATGGGGAGAACTCTCTTCTTGGAAACAGTGTCATGGGATCTCTGATTTCTGCCTGAGATTGGCCAAACTGTTTCCAAACTGTACTTCTAAATCCTTTTAGTGAGAGTGATTTATCTCCATCCTTTGACACTAGCCCACAATGTAACCAGATCTCGCTGCAGCTTTCTGCAGCTGGTCAGGATTTAAGCTGCTCAGAGGCAAGAGTAATGCACACGCAATCTGCTAGTTAAACAATCGTTCCATAAACGCTAAACCAACTGTTGGAAAACTGTTCAATTGAGAAGTAATTTACTGTGTTAAAGTCTGACTTTATGGATTGGAGCAGCTGAATGCACTTCCAGCACGTCTGTTTGTGTACAATCTTCAATTCCCTCACTGCAGATTAAAATTAGAGGGGGTATCAAATAGAGTTCACAACAAAAACCTTTCCCATTTTATGTGGGAATAGGATGGGGGGGGGGGTTTGAGGAGATAGAAGGGGAATGCTTGATTAAATTTAACTCCTAAGTCAGAAGACACATACCACAGGTTATGGTCTGACAGGTTTACTTGAAATCACAAGCTTTCAGAGCACTGCTCCTTTGTCAGATGACCTGAAGAAGAAGCAGTGCTCCAAAAGATTCGTACTTTCAAATAAATCTGTTGGACTATAACCTGGTGTCGAGTGACTTCTGACTCTGTCCATCCCAGTCCAACGCTGCCACTTCCATATCTTAAATCTTAAGAGCAGGAGAATTTTCCCCAGAATCCTGGGTTGTTACTGTAACCATCTTTCAACGAATATCAGGTTGTCAGCCCATTATGTGGGATCATACTACATATATCATATGATCATGAGCAGGAACAGGCCACTCGTCCCCTCGATTCTGGCCCTTCACTTATTAAGGCCATGGGCGATCTGATTACTCCACATTCTGAACTACATCTGACAACCTTTCACCATAGCCTTGCTAGCTTCTCGGGAATATATTGTTCTCTGGTGTAAAAATGATCAAAAACTCTGCTTCCATTAACTATTCAGGAATAGAGTTCCAAAGGCTCCACTTCAAACAAAGTCAGAAGTCACACGACACCAGGTCATAGCCTGTCACCAGACGAAGGAACAGGTCTCCAAAAGCTTGTGCTTTAAAATAAACCTGTCGGACTATAACCTGGTGTCGTGTGACTTCTGACTTTATCCACCCCCAACCCAACACCAGCACCTCCACATCATGGCTACCATTTCAAACAGTGAGCCCTTGTTCTAGATTCTCCCACGAGGTTTAACATCTTCTTCACATCCACCTGGTCACAATCTTTCAGAATCCTGTATGTTTTGATCACGTTTTCAAAGATGTTAGTGAACAACATGTGAGTTTCAAAAATAATTATTGACTGCAGTTCCATGGTTTTAACTGTTGATTCATCCATTAAAGTGACCTCCTAAGGTGGGGCTCAAACTCATGTCCCTGCTCGTCTAGCGCTGCAAAGCTCAGTGACTTTACCACAGATGTGCTGCTGAGCACAGATTCCATCGACTCAACCTCTCCCCAGAAGGCACTCTGTTGGTACCTGGTATCAGCTGTCTGCACCCTATATGGCCTGCCTCCAATATCTGTGTATCTTTCCCTAGGACCGGGGATTTCAAAATGAGGGGACACATTTTTAAGGTGAGAGGCATGAAATTTTAAAAAAAGGACATGGGGGCAGATGTCGGAGAGTGGTTCGTGTGTGGAATGAACTTCCAGATGAAGTGGTGGATGTGGTACAATTACAAAGTTTAAAAGATATTCAGATAAGTACACGAATTGAAGACGTTTAGGGGATATGGGCCAGGAGCAGGCAGGGGGGACTAGTTTAGTTTGGGATTATTGACGGCATGGACTGGTTAGACTGGACGGTCTGTTTCCATGCTGAATGACTCTATAACTCTCGATAAAGGGATTAAAGCTGTTCACCGTTTTCCAGCTGTGGTCGGGTGAATCTCTTGTACAGTTTTGGTAAAACCTCCCCGTTTTTATACTGCATTCCCTTTGAAGTAAAGGCTAACATTAGTGAGCTAACAACAATCTGACATCTCAATAGTTACTTTCAGCTGATATTTGAATTCTATACGGAATTCACAATTTCCCAGACAATTCATTCTGAGTCAGCTGTGTTTGGAATGGTCCCTACACACAGCTCCAGACTTTGCTGCCGAAACAATTATCTCCCCATCCAACTATCTGGGCCATTACATTTAAAGAAAGAAACGCATTTTAATGGCAAGTTTGCAATCTCCGAATATACCAAACTGCTTTGCATCCTTGAAATGCTTTTGAAATGTAGGGTTGGAAATTAACCAGCTGATTAGGATGTACCAAGCTCCCACACACAGTAACCAGATGAAAGCAATATAGCCCTTCCAAGTTTACTGCAACAGTTAAGTATTGCGAAGACTCTTGTGGAAACCCCTCTGGTATTTCTCAGAGTAGTCCTGTTATAACTTTTACACACACTCGAGCAGATCTTCGATTTGATATAGCACCGCTGACAGTGCAGCACTCCCTCGGTCTTGCACTGCGATTGCCATCCTGCACCATGTACTGAAAATATCCAACGTGTGATTTGAACTCAAGACCTTCCGACTGGAAACTATTTCCTCATTTAAAAAATATGAAGCGCTGGATGGTGCCAAAAACACCAAATTCCCACAGCAGCTGCGTGATTAAACTATGAGTGGCTCTTCAGGAGAACAGGGCTGAATTCTAGGAGTTAGAGCTACTTAAGCTCATCCCAGGAAACTGTGTCCAACAAAGAGGTGATTAATCTTCTGTGGATCAGTTATGTTAACCATACGTTCCAGCATCATTTTCCTTCATCTCGACTGTGTCCTGTAGACTCACCATTGCATAAATCCTGCTCCTGTTGTGTCACCTTCTCCTTCTCTGTCCATCTCTCTCCGTCCTCCCCCATTGCCCCACTACTGCTTTACTTCAGGAGCTGAACCCTCAGGGATCTGACTCTGACCAATATTAAGCCTAAACCATAACCTGCCTCAGTCCAGTAGCTGGGGAGATTCCAGGTTGATATTGCTCAGGGCTCTGCCGAGGAGGTCGGACCAGGAGCTGCTACAGAACGACTTGTGGGGACTTTATCTCGTAATTTTTATTTGATAGTCCACACCGAATCTCCCATTTAACTAATTAAAATCACAATTTACAAGTCGTTCCAACCAGTGCAACAAAAGTATGGGAGGCTGGGGAGAGAGTGAGGGATTAAATCAGAAAGCACTTGGAGGGTGAGGTAGTACTCTCTGGCTCCTGTAGTGCCCACCTCTGTCTAAATGACCTGATTCCTTTTATACATTGGCTGTGATTGAGTTGAGCTGCAGCATAGTGTCCTCACCTCTGTCATAGAGTCAAACGGCGAGGAAACAAGCCCTTCACCCCAACTTGTCCATGCCAAATGGGTTTCCTAAACTGAACCAGTCCCCTTCGTCTCCATCTGGCCCATACCTCTCCAAACCTTTTTCTATCCATCTCCTTTAAATGTTGTAAGTGTGCCTGCCTGTACCACTTCCTTTGGCAGCTCATATATGCACCAACCTCTGTGTGAAAAAGTTGCCCGTCAGGTCCCTTTCAAATCTTTCCCCTCTCAACTTAAACTAATGCCCTCTAGACTTGAGATAATGTGAACTGCAGATGCTGGAGAATCCGAGATAACAAAGTGTGGAGCTGGATGAACACAACAGGCCAAGCAGCATCTCAGGAGCACAAAAGCTGACGTTTCGGGCCTAGACCCTTCATCAGAGGATCTGCTAAAGGGTCTAGGCCCGAAACGTCAGCTTTTGTGCTCCTGAGATGCTGCTTGGCCTGCTGTGTTCATCCAGCTCCACACTTTGTTATCTTCTATCCCTCTAGACTTGAACTTCTCTTTGTGGGGAAAAAACTCTTGCTGTTCACCTTATCTGCGCTCCTTGTGATTTTATATCCCTTCATTAGGTTACGCCTCAATCTCTTGCATTCCAGGGAAAAATGCCCGAGCCTATGCAGGATCTCCTTATAACTCAAACCCTCCGGTCTTTACATCCTCACAAAACCATTTTGGACCCTTTCCAGTTGAATGACATCCTTCCTTTTTAGCTCAGGTCCAGGTCTCAGGTAGGTTATTGTTGATACTGTGATCCTCTGCCTAAAATATTAAGCATGATGTGGATATGCTGGTGTTGGACTGGGGCAGACAAGGTCAAAAATCACATGACACCAGGTTATAGCCCAACATTGTGTTTTCAGATAAACCTGTTGGGCTGTAACCTGGTGTCATGTGATTTTGGACCTTAGTGCACTACAGGCTGAGGGTGGAAAGGGTGGCCTGGTATCCTGACACCAGCAGCAATTTAGAGTCAGTGGCAGCCAAACCATTCCCAGGACAGACTTTGGTTCTGATTGTGGAAGTCCTACCTCAAAGAGAACTGTGCACATCTGACACACAAAGTCTGGTGTGTGGAAATTTATTCTCTGAAATATACTGTCGGTGGACGAGGCACACAGTCAGCATGATGCCCTTCTAAAGTAAGATCCTTCATGCCCCCACCCTTGTCTAATTCATAAACCCACATTTAAGAGGCCATTCAGCCCATCATGCCTACTGCCTGCTCTATGAAAGAACTATCCGATTCGTCCCACTCTTTCCAAATTACCTTGCATTTTCTTTCCCCCCATGTATTTGCCCAAGTCCACTTTTGGAAATGTCTCATATCTCATAACATGAGTATAACTTCAGAAGATATGCTTATCTATTCACCTACTCCAAAGATGCTCCTCTGGTGCAAGTCAGAGCTTTGTGTTGGCCCAGACAATTATGTGCCTGATAATGTTTGTGTATAATGCTTAGTTGTAACCAATATATGTTGGATTCTTCAATCCCTCAGCATTCAACAGTATCACATGTTACAGGAGATAACAGGTCAACACCTTGTAGGAGGTAAATTCTCTCCAGGAAGTCTTGGCTCACCTCACTGCCCTTTCAGGCAGTACGTCACAGATCATTTCTGGCTGTGAAGAAGAAACTCCTTCTCCATACCCCCTCTGGTTCTCTAGAAAATCAATTGCCAAATCTGTTTGATGTTTCCCATTTGATGTTCTAAGTCTGAGAAATCCCACAGTGTTCATCATTACAGGAAGCTGTTACACTTAATCTCATAATCCAGACAGACACTTCTAGTGCAGGAATGCACAGCCAGAGGAGTTGTCTTTCCTTATGAAATATTGAACAGAAGACCCCTGTCTGCCCTCCCAGCTGAATGTGAAAGATCACACTGTACTATTTTTAAGAAGGAGATCTCTCTGAGGACCTGACTAGTATTTATCTCCAACCAAGGCAGTTCAAAAATACACAGATTATCTGGACATTTTCAAATTGCTGTTTGTGAGAGCCTGCTCTATTTCCTACATTTCAACAGGGACAGGACATTTAAGTACTTTATTGGCTCTAAAGCATTTTGGGACATTTTTAGGTCAGAAAAAGTGCTATAGAAATGCAAGTTCTTTTCATCTCAACTTTTGAACAGATTCATTAGATTGGGAAGGAGATGGAGCCAATGGAAAACTGTTTGTTTTGGGGATAAGCAAGTATTTTGTGGCACTAGGGAAGTGATTGACTGTCTGATAAAGTAAGCCTTGTGGAAAGAAATTGCTTCATCAGCCAGGCTTGTTTCTGCAGTCACACCCCTGTGTTAGCATTTAGAGTGAAAACAGATCCACTGAGACTATTATAGTGAAGTAAATCTAGCACCAACATCCACTTCTCACATGTAATTCCATTTATACACGAATGCCTCATTGTTTAAGAGGCCGGGCAGTCTGTCTCACAGATCAATGAGATGAGGATACACGAAGTTTGTGTAGACATGAAACCATATAGCACAGAACAAGGCCATTCGGTCTGTCATGCCTGTGGTAGCCCTTTGCACTTCACTACTCTTTCCCTCTAGTGCTGAATCCTTTCCTCTTTATGCATTTGCCCAATTGCTTTTGGGAAGTGACTACTATATCTGCTTCCAGCTCACAAGGACTCTCCTTATAAATTATTTTGCCTCATTTTGCCCCGTAGTTCCTTGCCTGATTACCTCAAATCTATTTCCATGCTTCTTCTCAGTTTGAACGTCTGCCCAATTCCACAAAACCCACTTGTACAATTCATAACACATTTTCCTTCTGTGAACTATCCAAATGGTGGGAAATATTGTACAGATCCTTTCTTAGACCCTATTTAGAGGAACT
The DNA here is from genome assembly GCF_030684315.1 of Stegostoma tigrinum. Classification (NCBI taxonomy): domain Eukaryota; kingdom Metazoa; phylum Chordata; class Chondrichthyes; order Orectolobiformes; family Stegostomatidae; genus Stegostoma; species Stegostoma tigrinum. The sequence continues at coordinate 3,913,555 of NC_081379.1, read as the reverse complement.
GTGCTCAGTCTGGGCTCTGCACCGTAGGAAGGAGGTATTAACATTAGGAGCGGTTTGCAGTGCAGATTGGCTACAGTAATCCCAGGGTAGGGTTTGATAAAGGGGGTAGGAACAGCAAGCTGGCTTGTAGTCCCTCAGGTACAGAGGCTTAAAGCAAATTTGATTGAGGCATTTAAAATGCTGGAAGGATCTGATAAGACAGGTAGAGAGAACCCATCTCTCTGCCAGAGTTATCAACAATGAAGAAGTGCAAACCTAATTTAGGATAGAAAAACTGAAAGGCAGCAGAAGTCTCGCAGACATGAGGGTTGGAATAGCCACTTTTTTTATCTGTTAAACTTTCCTGGGACATGGGAATCACTGACCAGGCAACATTTATTACACATCCCTCATTGCCCAGAAGAGTCAACCACATTGCTGTGGGTCTGGAGTCACATGTAGGCCAGAACAGGTAAGGATGGCAGATTTCCCTCTGAAAGTGGCCATGCAAGTAGATAGGTTGGTAAAGAAGGCATAGGGCATGCTTGCCCTTGTTGTTCGGGGAATTGAGTACTAGAATCAGGATGTCATGTTGCAGTTTTATAAGATTTTGATTAGGCTACACTTAGAGTATTGCATTCAGTTCAGGTTGCCACATTACAGGAAAGGTGTGGAGGCTTTGGAGAGGGTGCTGAAGAGGTTTACCAGGATGTTGTCTGGATTAGAGTGTTGGAGCTGTGAGGAGAATCTAGAAAAACACAGCTAATTCTTTTTTCTGGAGCAGTGGAGGCTGAGGGAGACTTGATAGAAGTTAATAAAATTATGAGTTGCACAGATAGGGTTTGATGATCAGAATCTTTTCCCCCCAGTTGAAATGTCTAATACTAGCTGGCATGCATTTGAGGTGAGGTGGGAAAATTCAAAGGAGATGTGAGGGGCAAGATTTTCACACAGAGACGGGTAGGAGTGTGGAACATGCTGCTGGGGTGGTGATAGAGACAGATGCGATAGGGACGTTTCGGCAACTTTTAGAAAAGCACATGGATATGTAAAGAATGGAGGGATATGGATCGAGGACTGGCAGAAGAGTTTAGTTTAATTTGGCATCATTTTCGGTGTAAAATCATGAAACAAAGGGCCGATTCCTGTGCTGTTATGTCCTATGTTCTATTTTCTTCCCTGAATAGTATTACTGAGCCTGATGGGTTTTTACAACAGTCAGTGATGGCTTTATGGCCACCAATTGAGAATAGTTTTTTTGCTAAATTCTGTAATTATTAACTAAATTTAAGTTTCATCATTAGCCATGGTGAGACTTGAATCCATGTCACCACAGCATTGATCCGGAACCTCTAGACTGCTCTCCGAGTAATGTTACCACTACTTTCCCCAGTTCCTATTGACTGATAGAGGAACAGGATCATATATGGCACCAGAACACAGCTCTAAATGCTCCAAAAACTCTTCCGAAAAGGAGGAAATATTTTTAAAGGCTGTGAATTTTATATTCACAACATTGGCAGCCGCTTCCTGGTGAACAGCATTGATGCCCAGTCTTACTTCTTTGTTTTTGAATGAAGGGGGAATGGTGTCCCGGAATCTTTGGCTCTTTGAAAACCCTAATGAGTTTTCCAAAGTTTCAGTCTCACTCCAGGATACTGCTCCTCATTAGTGTAGCACTCCTTCATTACTGCCCTGAACTGACAGCCCAGATGATGTACTCTAGAATGTGGTTTGAACCCAAAATTTAGTGACTCAACAGATTCAGCCCAAGTTCCTCGATTTGTTCCAAAAAAATCTGTTTAGAGATCTTAAAAGCATCTCTGGAGCAGATAGAACTTGAACCTGAGCCTCCTGGTAGGGGTACAATGCTGGGGAGGTGATGGTCTTTTCATATTATCCCTGGACCTGTAATTCAGTGAGCCAGGTCATATTCTGGGAACAAAAACAGAAATTGTTGGAAAAGCTCAGCAGGTCTGGCATCATCTGTGGAGAGAAATCAGAGCTAATTTTTCGCTTTGAGTGACTCCTCCTCAGGGCTGATGATAGCTGGGAAAATGTTGGTTTATATGCAGAAGGTAGGGCGGCTGGAGGGGTAATGAGTAAGTAATAGGTGGGGATAGAGCCCAAAGAGGGAGAAGAACAGTTGGACAGACAACGGAGTGGATCACAATCAGGCTGGGAGGGTGAATAGCTGTTAATGGAAACTATTAGTGGCTAACAATGGGTTGTGTGTAATAGTAGACTATGTGATAACAAGGCCTGCTGTGTGAAAATTGTGGGTAAGGACTTTGGAGAGCTCAAATTTATTGGACTTGATATTGAGTCCAGAAGGCTGCAGGGTCTTCAAGTGGAAAATGAAGTGTTGTTCTTTCAGCTTGCACAGAGCTTCACTGGAACACTGCGGTGAGCCTGAGACAGAGATATTGGCCAGGGAACGAGGCAGTGTGTTGAAGTAGCAGCCAACTGGAAGCTCAGGGTCTTTCTTATGGAGCGAATGTAGATGTTCTGTGAATTGGTCACCCAGTCAATGCTTCATTTGACAATCTAGAGGAGACCACACTCTGGGGCTTTGAGTTTGAAGCGTAATGTAGTAGCTGGTAGAATTTGAATTTAATTTAAAAATAGTGATATCAATACCAAAAAAAACTGATAAGTTGTCAAGCTGGGCTTCAGATATTAACTCCGCTTTTCACTCTTCACAGATGTTGCCAGACCTGCTGGGTTTCCCCCAGACAATGGGATTAATGGTCTTCTTCTGCACTGTAATAGTACAATGACTACTCCTGCACCAGCAGATCTTTAACCAAGAGAAAGGCAAGTCCTAGATATTAATCCTTTTCCAGCAGATCTGCTGTGGTTCTGACAAATCAAACATGAAGGGTCTGAATAGTCTGTTGGTGCTGTAACATTTCACTTGGAGAGGGTAGGTGCTACTTTAAGACAGGAAGACTTCTCCCCTTTTCCACCAATTCTACTAAATCAGTGTGAGACCGTGCAGAGAGAAAGACTGCTGTAAAATTAATGCTTATATTTCCAATAAAATTATCAAAGTGAAGCACTGATCCTTTTATTCATCGCACGTTACCAGAGTGTGTGTGTGCACATGCCACTCTGAATAAATTGTTAATACACAGCCAAATATTATTTGTGACAGCTGCAATTACCATTTCAAAACAATACCTTAATTTTCTCCAAATCTGGAGATGGGGTTCAGGAGTGTTGGAAAGCTGCAGGCTGAAATGCACACTTAGAACAGGTTATAATAATAATGAGTTACTGATTCAACCACGCTCATACATCTTGCTAATTGCTAATAAGGGCTGTAATTGTAGGGGTCAGCAGCAGTGTTTGCAGTATGGAGGGAACTGTTTAGCCACACAGATAGGTCTTTTATCAGGCAGACCTAGCAAGCATGTGGCAGGATATATATAGGATCTGGTCAAACTCTACAGTGTGATCTATTCCACTCCATGTAGCGTTAGCGCAAACATATCAAATTATTTTAAAGAAAGCAGTTTGACAGAAGGAGAATAAGCATCTATATGTGCATATATGTGCCTCTTTTCACATCCTCAGTGTACTAACGCAGAATGCCCAACTGGAAAGGAACATCTTTTACTGTTGAACACCTAAATAGAGCCACTACCCGTGGTGCACATAGGCTGTTCCCAGCCCAGGACCTATCCCAGGGCCCCATTTCTGAAGAGGGGACCTGACCTCTCATGCTGCCTGGCCTGCTGTGTTCCTCCAGCTCCACACTGTGTTATCCCAGGGACTGTTTTATTCAAAATTGTTTTTTTCAACCCAGATGTGTTATTACAAACTACTGATTGGTTTCTCCACTGCCAAATCACCATGAATTTTTCCTTTCTTTTTAACCATTAAGCACCACCAGTCAACATCCAGGCAGCAATTACAAATGTTTCATGCAAAGCCCATTCAGGACAATGACAACTATCAAAAGTAAAGGGTAGGGCTAGGTAGAGCGGGAAGGGACTAAATAAAAATGGGAGTTAGTGCGGAGACGTAGAGCACTGTATCTCCTGCAGGGTCCACTTCTCTTGAAAGGTAGCGAGAGCATTCATGGGCATCACATGCTCCTTTTCCAATGACACCCGGCTGGGTCTTCTTCATAGATTTATTTTTAAAATGACCTGCTCAGATTTGCTGTTACACACCTCTGGAGTGGATGAGACTTGAACCTAAGCCCCCTGGTTCAAAGGCAGGCACAGCACCGCACTGCGTAACAAGAGCCCTCGGGCGTGCTGTATTTGTCTCTTTATTTTTGTGTTTTTTGAACTACTAACTGCCACCAGTGAAACATCCACGTGGCCAATTAGATATTGCTAGGCAAGCGTGCTGCAAAACATCAACGGGTCTGCTTCTTTAAACAGTTCACCTATTTTTCCTTATCAACCTGGTCAAGGTTGCAATTATACAATCCAGGAGCAGGAGGGAACTGAACACAGGCCTCCTGGCTTAGGGGTCAGGACTCTACCTCTGCTTCACAAGAGGGTCCATGCATCTGTTTTATGGGAACTTTTTCTCTGCATGAGAAAGCAGGCAAAATCTCATCAGAAAGGAAACATCTGTAATGGCCCCTCACTACTACAGTGGAGTACCAGTTGGAATCTTACCCTGAAGATCATAGGGTGGGACTTGGACCCACAACCATCTGATTTAGAAGCAGTAGTGCTGCCTGTTAAGCCAGAGCTCAGGTCTGCTTTATAAAGGGCTCAGGTGACGAGCTCTAGCTGGCAGGATGTTGCCTGTTACTAAGAGAACTGATGCTCAATGAACTCCATGAGGAAAGTTAATTGATGATTCCCATTGCATTGTAGGAGTTCTCACACTCAGGAAGTCCTAAAATGTCTCACAGCCAATGACTTTTGTCCTGTGGTGGGTTGACTTGCTGAGCTGGTTCGTTGTTCTGCAAGTGTTTCACTATCCGGCTGGGTAGCTTCATCAGTGCAGCCTCCGATGAAGTGCTGTTGTGTTTTCCTGCCTGTTATTTAAACTCTGGAGTCCATTGAGCTGGATTACCTCACTTCCGGTTTTCCTTCGCAATGGAGCATATATGGGGTCTAGCTCTGTGTGTTTATTGCCACTTTCTTAGTGGAGGACCAGGCTTCTAGGAATTCCTGCGCCAGTCTCTGCTTTGCCTGGCCCAGGATCCCAGCATCCCAAACCAAACTAGTTCCACCTGCCACACTTGGCCCCTATCCTTCCAAACCTTTCCCATTCATGAACTTATCCAAATGCGTCCCCCTTGTCCAAACTGTTACTTACACTTCAAAAAGCTTGATGCTATTTATAAAGTTGCCATTTGGAGAAGTGACCCACTGTGCCCCAGAAAGGAGAAATTTGCAGAAATATGGGGAATAAGACTGATCAGATGATTCCTTCAAAGAGTTGGCACTAATGTGGTGGACCAGTCTGCCTCCTCCTGTGCTGTGAGCATCCTTAAACTCCAAAATTGACCAGAACAGCTTGACTGCAGAGAGATTTACCCTCTCACTCTTGTCTACAATGGTGTCCTTCAGTTTCTGGCTCAAATGAAGAGTCTCCAACACGAGCTGGCCAATCTGAATGAACTTACACTTGTCTGCAGTAGATCAGAGAACTTGAAATCTTTGCTGGTCCTTATACCATAGATACTACCAGTGGAGGTATGCACTGCGTGGTGGCCACACAGTGTGTGTGGGTTTCACGTGTTGCATTCAAGAAACTACCAGTCACTATTATTTATCCACTATTGTACCCAGAGGGGAGGAAAGAGTTGATCATTTCTTAAAAATACATCAATTTTTCCCTTCTTTTGAAAAGCAGCCAATGTGCGTCAGAAAAATTAGACAAGTGTCTTCAAAGATCAAATTCTAATGTCTATAATCAAGTCGTTCTTCCTTTACAAAATGTCAGGGAGTAATGTTTGGAAGAGAAAGTGGTTTTCTTGAGTAATCACTTAGGAGAGGCAGAAAAAATTAATCAGTCGACAGGAAGTTATTTATTAATCAAGATTATGGTAATTACCTTGATCTTGCTGCAGTTGGCAGTTCTGAAAATTGCCATTTTTGGTGAAGCATTATCATGTTAATTACTATGGTAATGCATCACATCTTACATTCCTTTATTACTTTTAACTACTCATTCATCAGTTTTATGAGCCCACTGGGTTTTCAATAAATACCTCTGCATTTAGGATCTGGGAGTGCAGAGTGTCTAATATCAGTGAGCGGAGCAAACTGACTTGAACAAAAACAGAGTGCTGGAGAAACTCAGCAGGTTAGGCAGCATCTGTGAGAAGAGAAACAGAGTGTATATTTCAGGTTAATGATCTTTCATCAAGACCAAATATCATAAGCAAATGCTAAACAGGTTGGGACTCAATTCTCTGGAGTTCAGAAGAATGAGGAAAGATCTCACTGAAATATATTGGATTCCTAAGGGGCTTGACAATGTCAATGTTGGGAGGATGTTTCCCCTCATGGCAGGGTCTAGGACTGGGGGCATAGTCCCAGAATAAAGGGATACCGGCTGAGATGAGGAGGAATTTCTTTTCTCAGAGGGTTGTGAAGAATTGGAACTCCTTACCACAGAGAACTGTGGGGACAGAGTCCTTGTTTAGATTTGAGGCTGAGATAGAGAGATTCTTGATCAGTAAGGAAATCAAGGGGCACTAGGAAAGGGCAGAAAGTAGATGTGAGGAATGTTGGATCAGCCATGGCCCTATTGAAAAGGCAGAGCAGGCATGAGGGGCTGAATGGCCTCCTCGTGTTTCTATTTGCTATGGCCTTATGGTTGATGAATTAAAACATGGTGAGGGAGGGCTTGCTCCTGGGTTGCAAAGGTTTCCTTTTGGCATCTGCCATGGCTCAGTGGAAGCTTCGTCCCTTCGCAGTGAGGAGGTCCTGGGTGTAACTCTCAGCGCTGAGGCCTGAGTGCAAAAGGCCGACATTCCCAGAGCAGTGCTGAAAGAGTGCTGCGTGGGAGGAGGTGCTGCCTTTCAGCTGGCATGTTAGATGATTGAAGAAATCTCATCAGTATCTCAGGGGGACTAGGGATGGTCTACATATGTCAAGCTGTTAGGAAATGCCCCTTATCCTCAAACTGGGGACAGAAACGATATCCTTCAGTGGAGGAGACCAGCACAAAGGTGAACGATCTTTGGCGGGTCGCTGTGGGCTCAATGGGCTGAATGGCCTGCTTCCACACTGTAGGCATTCTACGAAGCCTGGACAGTACTCTAACACTGTGGATCATTAGAGGAATGGCGAGTACTGTCTAAATCATCATCCTTCACAGCTCAAAAGATGTGTGGTTTTCTCGTTGATTTTCATGACTTCTGAGCTAATCCAAACAGATATTTAATAAGAACACATGTTTAGTTTAATTAGAAGCTGCTATTGTTTCTGGTACTGCTCTAACTGACCCTCTACTTACACTCAAATCCAAGATACAATTTGATGTCACATTAACTAGCTGATTTAATGCTGTGTCAATCGTTTTATAGACAGCTTACATGTCATTACTAATTTAATACGTGACTACACACCGCTATGCAACAGCAAATGCAAATAAATCAAGAAAAGGACTGTAACAGCAAAATATACTCATTTTCAAAAGGCCTCCACCATTAGTCTGTCACTGTAATGTGGAATGATTCCAGGACAGCCTCCTCCCCACTGTTATCAGATTTTTCAATGGACCTCTCAAATGTTAATGTTGACTCCTGTCTCTCTGCAGCTGTAATACTATATTCTGCACTCTGTTCTGCTGGCTAATGCACTTTGCATGGCGAGATCTGCTTGTATGACTTGCCAAACAACCCTTTTCCCTGTTATCTCAGTACACGTGACAACTATAAATCAATCAATCAGTGGCCTGGTGACCCTTAGGTTAAACCAGCAGTCAGTCATCTCTCCCTAATGAAAGGGAAATCTTATGGCCTTGTAAGTTTGTGGTGATTTTACCGTTACCATTAGTCAGCCTAAACAAGGGAAATAAATTCCTGCAGACTTTAAGCTTAAAACTTAAAGTTGTTCAAAGTTCAAGGGATTTAATTTCAATCAGAAAGGATTTGGGATCAGATGTTAAAATGAGGTGCTGTTCAGGAGGATTTAACTGAGGCTGCGTACAATGGGACTGCTGTCGATTGGAGGTGATTCATTAATTTACTGCCTGGAGGTGCCAATGTCTGATTTTATTAGTGGAAATGTAACTGACCTTCACACATTCACTGCAGAAATGAGCCTGCAGCACAACTGATTTCAGTCAGTCATGAATTAAGATTGATGCAGCAAGAAGAAACTTGAGTAAGACTGAATAAAGAGGTGCTCTGAGTGAATGCTGACAGTGATTTCTTTCTTAAATAGACTCTATTTGCTGTCATTAGACAATTCATCATAAATCACACCCTTATCCTTAATTTATTGGTTTGCCATGGTGCTGATAGTGGCTTTGATTAAACTATTCAAATCGAAGGGACTTCTCTGTGTGTTGGCCAATATTCATCCTTCTGTTGATTTAAAAAAAAATGCTGGTTATTTATCTCACTGTAATTTGTGGATCTTGCTGTGCCCAGGCTCATGGGCCATGTTTGCCAATAGGTTGAGAGTCTGTAAGGTTTTAGAGTAGATTTGGAGCTCATTTTGTGGGCTGGTTGGAACAAGGGGTCTGTTTCCATTCTGTGTGACTCTCTGGCTCTATGTCTGTAACTCCCTTACTCTTCTTTGATATGGCACCATGGAATTTCTTCTGTCCCCTGGGAAGGAGGTAGAGCGGCACATTGATGTCTAATTTAAAAGGCAGCACCTCTCAATAGTGTAAACCTCCCTCAGTACTGCACTGGAGCAACAGCTCAGGTTTATTTATTGATGTCCATGTCCTTATAACTGGAGGTGAGACAATTCTCCATGAGCACCCCACCAATCCTCGCCCTCAACCCTCACTTTGAAAACTGGAAGGCAGCAGGAGTCTGACCTATCTTGTGTGGGAGATGACAAAGTGTGGAGCTGGATGAACACAGCAGGCCAAGCATCTTAGGAGCACAAAAGCTGACGTTTCGGGCCCAGATGTTTTTCAAAGGGTGTGGCACTAATCACAGTATCGCAGCTGATTGGATATTGAGCTGTTGTAGCTTTCAGCAATGGTTTCTGATTGGTGGGTCTTTGATATTGGCCCCTGGGGTGAGGATCAGGGGCACAGGGAGTGGGTCAAATACAGACAGGATGCAAATCAGTCACCATCTAATCCACACGCTTCAAATGGTTGAAAGGATCTGTTAGTTTCCCTCCAGTGATTCTACTCGATTTGGGTGTGTGTGAAGGGGTGGGGGTCGTGTGGATCTGTATGGGACATGCCCAGAATCCTGCCAGGCTGAACAGGTGTATCCTGGGGTTCTATCCATCAATAAAATGGTGTGACCAGGGGGTGTTGGTACTGAGAAGGCCAGGATGCTCAACATTCTGCTACCAAGATGGTGAAACCAAATTAAAACCTAGAAAGCTTCAAGAGGCAGGAATGGCTTCCTTTTGATGTCAATGTTGGTGTCAGAGAAAATAAATGTCACCCCAGTATTCAAAACACTGTGAAGGGGCATTTGCTTTATCTGTATGGATTTCAAACGCACTTGTGCCAAAATCTTTGTGTTCCTCTTTAGGCAATTGACATGGATTCTGAGGGCAGTGTTACAGGTTTCGACCTCAGAATATCCATAGAATCCCTACAGTGAGGAAACAGGGCCTTCGCTCAAACAAGTGCAAACCGACCCTGAGAGCATCTCACCCAGACCGATCCCCCTATAACCCACCTGATTTGCCCCCTTGTTTCAGACTCTCCCTGCCACTCCCCACCAAACCAGGGGAAATAGTTTCTCTCCATCAAACTGTTCAATTGTCTTAAACATCTCAGTTAGAGTCTTTAATCTTCAGGCTTTGAGGAAGCACAGGGCTAGCCTAAGCAACCTGCACTATCATTTAATCCTTTCTTAGACCCAGTGTCATTCTGGTGAATCACAGGCTGCACTCCAAGGGGATTATACCCTTCCTGTAGTCAGGGCCCAGACAGTAACAGAAAGGACAAAGTTAATTACTTGGTTGTAACTGGATCTTTGCTGTTAGTCAAATCCTTTAATAATCTTAAGCATCTTTACTAAATTAACTCTTAACCTTCTAAACTCAAGGGAGTACAAGCAGAAGCAATACAACCTGTGCTTATAAATTAATCCTTTTAACCCACAGCAGCTCTGATGTAACCCCCCCACCCTCTCAGGGTAATATATTCTTCTGGGGGGATGGAGCCTGGAATGAGTTGGGAGTCTAACCAATACAGTCTATGACAGCAGCATACTGTCCCCCCTGTTTGTATTGCGCTGAGTGTTTTCTTAGCAATACAGAATTGAAGGACCTTTTCTATACCATATGATTCTGAGCCTACAATCGGTTGATGCCTGTAGCACAGGCCCTTGGGTAAATGGAATTTATACCATTTCTGAGGAGAGCAGAACTTTGAATGAAACCAATACTCATGTGAGGAATAACAGACATTGTTTGTAGGTCAGTAACCCAGAACCACTCACCTGTGGCACTAATATATCGTACAGATCTTTCGGAGCATCCCACACTGCGCAGATATATGTAGAATTCCTTCGGTATGGAAACAAGCTATTCAGCCTGATGGGTCCATATTGGCCCGCTGAAGTGGATCATCCTCAGCCCTATCCCCTAGCTAATGCACCACACACACACAGAAACACCCCTGGCCAATTTGGGGTAATTTAACATAGCCAGTCCAGCTAACTCACACATCTTTGGATGGAAACCCATGCAGATGTGGGAGAACGTACAAATTCCACGCAGTCACCCAAGGCTGGGATTGAACCCAGTTCCCCAGCACTGTGAAGTGGCAGTGCTACCCTGCTGCTGTCCCAAACTTACCTTTGTAAGGTAAGGAATTCCGCAGCCAAGCTATACACATCAAGATCCCATCAATACCTCTGTGGTAATGCCCAGATCATCTGCTTTAGTGATATTGATTGAGGGTTGAATATTGCCCAATTCACGAGAGGAGATCTTCCTGCTCTTGGAAGCACTGCGCTGGGCATGCAGACAATTCCCAGGTTTAACATCTCATTTGGGTGAGGGCATCTCTGTCAGTGCAGTCCTGCCGCATACGGGGAGGGTCAGTTCGGATCCTGAGCTCAAGTCTCTGGAGAGACACTTGAAGCCAGTAGCTGAGGTGTCAACACATGGCTACAGCTGGAGTTAATTTAAACACTGTGAGAGGAAATGTTACAAGTCAGTCTTCATTTAGCACATGATAAAAAGAGCTTAATAAAACAAGAGCAGCCAGTATTAATTACAATTAATAATGGAGTTATTTGGCACTTGGCCCAGTGAGATCAAACAGTGTTTTGCTGCCTTGTGTAGCTGTATACATGGAAAGTTAATTCCACTGTCTGTAATTGATTCAAGGGGCCTGACAGCATGAGGAAGCTGTCTGAAGGAAATTGGCTCCGAGGGTACTGTACTGTTCTGATGATGTGAAGCTTTGTGTTTTCATCACGAAGCAGCCCTTGCTATGGGGTGGCTCAGCGATTAACACTACTGCCTCACAGCACTAGGGACAAGGGTTCAATTCTACCCTTGGGTGGCTGTCTGTGTTGAATTTGCACATTCTCCCTGTGTTTGTGTGAATTTGCTCCAGTTTCCACCTACAGTCCAAAGGATCACGTGAGGTGGATTGACCATGCTAAATTGTTCCTGTAGTGAGTAGGCCAGGTGGATTAGCTATGGTCAATGCAATATTATAGGGAGAGTGGGATGCTGTTTGGAGGGTTGGTGCAACCTCTACCTGTAATGTAGAGATTCTGCTTCTGTGGGCTGATTGTCTGACAAAACAGCATTTTCAATTGTTCTAGATTTCCTTTTTCATACATAGCTTTGTAAACAAAATGAGCCCTATATGAAGAGATTACAAATGTATTGGCTGACTACAAGTTGGAACACAGTGCAGGACAATATAAAGCAGACATTCATAAAAACAGGGAACGCTCATGTGTCAAATCGTTAAAATTACACTCCCGTATACGATTGTGTTCTACCAACTGAACATTCATAAGTCTGATGTTCATAAATCAGGAGCTTCCCTTGTATTCTCTTTGTTATCAAAACTGGAACTACACAGAGTTGTTTTGTCATGGGATGTGGGTGTCTCTGGCTGGGTCAGCATTTCTTGCCGATCCCGAGTTGCCCCTTGAGAAGGTGGTGGTGAGCTGCCGCCTTGAACTGCTGCAGTCCATGTGCGATATGTAGACCCACAATGCCTTTAGGGACGGTATTCCAGGAGTTTGACCTGATACTGAAGGATCAGCGATATATTTCCAAGTCAAGGTGGTGAGTGGCTTGGAGGGGATTTTAAGGGGGTGGTGCTCTCATGTAGCTGCTTTCCTCGATCTTTGAGGTGGTAGAGGTCACATTTAAAAGGAGTCACAGAAACAGCAGTGTGCTGGTGGTGGACAGAGTGGTTGTTGAAGGTTTGATCAAGTGGCTGCTTTGTCCTGGATGGTGTTGAGCTTCATCAGTGTTGTTGGAGCTGCACCCTTCCAGATATGTGGGGAGTATTCCATCACACTCCTGCCTTGTGCCTTTCAGATGGTTTGGGCTTTGGGGAGGTGAGTTACTTGCTTTAGGATTCCTAGCCTTTGACCTGCTGTCATAGTCACAAAATATACAAGGGTGAGTCCAGTTGTGTTTCTGGTCAATTGTGACCCTCAGGATGTTGATCATGATGGTAATGACATTGAATGTCAAGAGATTATGGTTAGATTCTCTGTTGTTGAAGACAGCCATAGCCTGGCATACAAATGTCACTTGCCACTAGTCAGCCCAAGCCTGGATATGGTCCAGATCTTGTTGTGTGTGAACATGGACTGCTTCAGTATCTGAGGAGTCATGAATGGTGCTGAACATTGTGCAATCGTTGGTGAACATCCCCAATTCCGACCTTGTTCCTGGGGGAGGTCATTGATGAAGCAGCTAAAGATGGATGGGCCTTAAGACCCTGAGAAACTACTGCATCCCAAAAGTCTCTCAGAATGAAGTCATTTTGAAAGGTGGTCACTGCGGTGGAGGTAAATATGATATAATGCTACACAGCAAGATTCGGAAACAGAACATTGATCAGATTGATCTGTTTCTGAGGTTTACAGAGGGCAAGATTTAACTAGTAAATGAAAGCGGCAATCCTAACTCTCTTACATTCACCAGAACAGGCAGCGGCGAACTTGCTATCTCATCTAGATCTGAGCACAGCAAAGACCATAACACAGAGACCTATACCACAACAAACCCAATACCACAGAGACCTATACCACAAACAAACCCAATACCACAGAGACCAGTACCACAACCAACACAATAACACAGAGACCTATACCACAACCAACACAATATCACAGAGACCAGTATCACAACCAACACAATATCACAGAGACCAGTATCACAACCAACACAATATCACAGAGACCAGTATCACAGCCAACACAATAACACAGAGACCAGTATCACAACCAACACAATAACACAGAGACCTATACCACAACCAACACAATACCACAGAGACCAGTATCACAACCAACACAATACCACAGAGACCAGTATCACAACCAACACAATATCACAGAGACCAGTATCACAACCAACACAATATCACAGAGACCAGTATCACAACCAACACAATAACACAGAGACCAGTATCACAACCAACACAATACCACAGAGACCAGTATCACCACCAACACAATAACACAGAGACCAGTATCACAACCAACACAATATCACAAAGACCAGTATCACAACCAACACAATATCACAGAGACCAGTATCACAACCAACACAATAACACAGAGACCAGTATCACAACCAACACAATATCACAGAGACCAGTATCACAACCAACACAATAACACAGAGACCAGTATCACAACCAACACAATATCACAGAGACCAGTATCACAACCAACACAATAACACAGAGACCAGTATCACAACCAACACAATACCACAGAGACCAGTATCACAACCAACACAATATCACAGAGACCAGTATCACAACCAACACAATAACACAGAGACCAGTATCACCACCAACACAATAACACAGAGACCAGTATCACAACCAACACAATACCACAGAGACCAGTATCACCACCAACACAATAACACAGAGACCAGTATCACAACCAACACAATACCACAGAGACCAGTATCACAACCAACACAATAACACAGAGACCAGTATCACAACCAACACAATACCACAGAGACCAGTATCACCACCAACACAATAACACAGAGACCAGTATCACAACCAACACAATATCACAGAGACCAGTATCACAACCAACACAATAACACAGAGACCAGTACCACAACCAACACAATAACACAGAGACCAGTATCACAACCAACACAATAACACAGAGACCAGTATCACAACCAACACAATATCACAGAGACCAGTATCACAACCAACACAATAACACAGAGACCAGTATCACAACCAACACAATATCACAGAGACCAGTATCACAGCCAACACAATAACACAGAGACCAGTATCACAACCAACACAATAACACAGAGACCAGTATCACAACCAACACAATAACACAGAGACCAGTATCACAACCAACACAATATCACAGAGACCAGTATCACAACCAACACAATATCACAGAGACCAGTATCACAACCAACACAATAACACAGAGACCAGTATCACAACCAACACAATATCACAGAGACCAGTATCACAACCAACACAATACCACAGAGACCAGTATCACAACCAACACAATATCACAGAGACCAGTATCACAACCAACACAATAACACAGAGACCAGTATCACAACCAACACAATATCACAGAGACCAGTATCACAACCAACACAATATCACAGAGACCAGTATCACAACCAACACAATAACACAGAGACCAGTATCACAACCAACACAATATCACAGAGACCAGTATCACAACCAACACAATAACACAGAGACCAGTATCACAACCAACACAATATCACAGAGACCAGTATCACAACCAACACAATAACACACAGACCAGTATCACAACCAACACAATATCACAGAGACCAGTATCACAACCAACACAATAACACAGAGACCAGTATCACAACCAACACAATATCACAGAGACCAGTATCACAACCAACACAATAACACAGAGACCAGTATCACAACCAACACAATATCACAGAGACCAGTATCACAACCAACACAATATCACAGAGACCAGTATCACAACCAACACAATAACACAGAGACCAGTATCACAACCAACACAATATCACAGAGACCAGTATCACAACCAACACAATAACACAGAGACCAGTATCACAACCAACACAATACCACAGAGACCAGTATCACAACCAACACAATACCACAGAGACCAGTATCACAACCAACACAATATCACAGAGACCAGTATCACAACCAACACAATAACACAGAGACCAGTATCACAACCAACACAATATCACAGAGACCAGTATCACAACCAACACAATATCACAGAGACCAATATCACAACCAACACAATAACACAGAGACCAGTATCACAAACAACACAATAACACAGAGACCAGTATCACCACCAACACAATATCACAGAGACCAGTATCACAACCAACACAATATCACAGAGACCAGTATCACAACCAACACAATAACACAGAGACCAGTATCACAACCAACACAATACCACAGAGACCAGTATCACAAACAACACAATAACACAGAGACCAGTATCACAACCAACACAATAACACAGAGACCAGTATCACAACCAACACAATATCACAGAGACCAGTATCACAACCAACACAATACCACAGAGACCAGTATCACAACCAACACAATAACACAGAGACCAGTATCACAACCAACACAATATCACAGAGACCAGTATCACAAACAACACAATATCACAGAGACCAGTATCACAACCAACACAATATCACAGAGACCAGTATCACAACCAACACAATAACACAGAGACCAGTATCACAACCAACACAATATCACAGAGACCAGTATCACAACCAACACAATAACACAGAGACCAGTATCACAACCAACACAATAACACAGAGACCAATATCACAACCAACACAATAACACAGAGACCAGTATCACAAACAACACAATAACACAGAGACCAGTATCACAACCAACACAATAACACAGAGACCAGTATCACAACCAACACAATATCACAGAGACCAGTATCACAGCCAACACAATAACACAGAGACCATTATCACAACCAACACAATAACACAGAGACCAGTATCACAACCCACACAATATCACAGAGACCAGTATCACAACCAACACAATAACACAGAGACCAGTATCACAACCAACACAATATCACAGAGACCAGTATCACAACCAACACAATAACACAGAGACCAGTATCACAACCAACACAATAACACAGAGACCAGTATCACAACCAACACAATATCACAGAGACCAGTATCACAACCAACACAATAACACAGAGACCAGTATCACAAACAACACAATATCACAGAGACCAGTATCACAACCAACACAATAACACAGAGACCAGTACCACAACCAACACAATATCACAGAGACCAGTATCACAACCAACACAATAACACAGAGACCAGTATCACAGCCAACACAATATCACAGAGACCAGTATCACAACCAACACAATATCACAGAGACCAGTATCACAACCAACACAATATCACAGAGACCAGTATCACAACCAACACAATAACACAGAGACCAGTATCACAACCAACACAATACCACAGAGACCAGTATCACAAACAACACAATAACACAGAGACCAGTATCACAACCAACACAATAACACAGAGACCAGTATCACAACTAACACAATAACACAGAGACCAGTACCACAACCAACACAATATCACAGAGACCAGTATCACAACCAACACAATATCACAGAGACCAGTATCACAACCAACACAATATCACAGAGACCAGTATCACAACCAACACAATAACACAGAGACCAGTATCACAACCAACACAATAACACAGAGACCAGTACCACAACCAACACAATATCACAGAGACCAGTATCACAACCAACACAATATCACAGAGACCAGTATCACAGCCAACACAATAACACAGAGACCAGTATCACAACCAACACAATATCACAGAGACCAGTATCACAACCAACACAATAACACAGAGACCAGTATCACAACCAACACAATAACACAGAGACCAGTATCACAACCAACACAATATCACAGAGACCAGTATCACAGCCAACACAATAACACAGAGACCAGTATCACAGCCAACACAATAACACAGAGACCAGTACCACAACCAACACAATATCACAGAGACCAGTATCACAGCCAACACAATATCACAGAGACCAGTATCACAACCAAAACAATATCACAGAGACCAGTATCACAACCAACACAATAACACAGAGACCAGTATCACAACCAACACAATACCACAGAGACCAGTATCACAACCAACACAATAACACAGAGACCAGTATCACAACCAACACAATAACACAGAGACCAGTATCACAACCAACACAATATCACAGAGACCAGTATCACAGCCAACACAATAACACAGAGACCAGTACCACAACCAACACAATATCACAGAGACCAGTATCACAACCAAAACAATATCACAGAGACCAGTATCACAACCAACACAATAACACAGAGACCAGTATCACAACCAACACAATACCACAGAGACCAGTATCACAACCAACACAATAACACAGAGACCAGTATCACAACCAACACAATAACACAGAGACCAGTATCACAACCAACACAATATCACAGAGACCAGTATCACAACCAACACAATAACACAGAGACCAGTATCACAACCAACACAATATCACAGAGACCAGTATCACAACCAACACAATATCACAGAGACCAGTATCACAACCAACACAATAACACAGAGACCAGTATCACAACCAACACAATACCACAGAGACCAGTATCACAACCAACACAATATCACAGAGACCAGTATCACAACCAACACAATAACACAGAGACCAGTATCACAACCAACACAATATCACAGAGACCAGTATCACAACCAACACAATAACACAGAGACCAGTATCACAACCAACACAATACCACAGAGACCAGTATCACAACCAACACAATAACACAGAGACCAGTATCACAACCAACACAATAACACAGAGACCAGTATCACAACCAACACAATATCACAGAGACCAGTATCACAACCAACACAATATCACAGAGACCAGTATCACAACCAACACAATAACACAGAGACCAGTATCACAACCAACACAATACCACAGAGACCAGTATCACAACCAACACAATATCACAGAGACCAGTATCACAACCAACACAATAACACAGAGACCAGTATCACAACCAACACAATATCACAGAGACCAGTATCACAACCAACACAATAACACAGAGACCAGTATCACAACCAACACAATAACACAGAGACCAGTATCACAACCAACACAATAACACAGAGACCAGTATCACAACCAACACAATACCACAGAGACCAGTATCACAACCAACACAATAACACAGAGACCAGTATCACAACCAACACAATATCACAGAGACCAGTATCACAACCAACACAATATCACAGAGACCAGTATCACAACCAACACAATACCACAGAGACCAGTATCACAACCAACACAATAACACAGAGACCAGTATCACAACCAACACAATATCACAGAGACCAGTATCACAACCAAAACAATATCACAGAGACCAGTATCACAACCAACACAATAACACAGAGACCAGTATCACAACCAACACAATAACACAGAGACCAGTATCACAAACAACACAATATCACAGAGACCAGTATCACAACCAACACAATAACACAGAGACCAGTATCACAACCAACACAATATCACAGAGACCAGTATCACAAACAACACAATAACACAGAGACCAGTATCACAACCAACACAATCTCACAGAGACCAGTATCACAACCAACACAATATCACAGAGACCAGTATCACAACCAAAACAATATCACAGAGACCAGTATCACAACCAACACAATAACACAGAGACCAGTATCACAACCAACACAATAACACAGAGACCAGTATCACAACCAACACAATACCACAGAGACCAGTATCACAAACAACACAATACCACAGAGACCAGTATCACAAACAACACAATAACACAGAGACCAGTATCACAACCAACACAATATCACAGAGACCAGTATCACAACCAACACAATATCTCAGAGACCAGTATCACAGCCAACACAATATCACAGAGACCAGTATCACAACCAAAACAATAACACAGAGACCAGTATCACAACCAACACAATATCACAGAGACCAGTATCACAACCAACACAATAACACAGAGACCAGTATCACAACCAACACAATACCACAGAGACCAGTATCACAACCAACACAATACCACAGAGACCAGTATCACAACCAACACAATATCACAGAGACCAGTATCACAACCAACACAATAACACAGAGACCAGTATCACAACCAACACAATACCACAGAGACCAGTATCACAACCAACACAATATCACAGAGACCAGTATCACAACCAACACAATACCACAGAGACCAGTATCACAACCAACACAATAACACAGAGACCAGTATCACAACCAACACAATATCACAGAGACCAGTATCACAACCAACACAATAACACAGAGACCAGTATCACAACCAACACAATAACACAGAGACCAGTATCACAACCAACACAATATCACAGAGACCAGTATCACAACCAACACAATAACACAGAGACCAGTATCACAACCAACACAATACCACAGAGACCAGTATCACAACCAACACAATATCACAGAGACCAGTATCACAACCAACACAATAACACAGAGACCAGTATCACAACCAACACAATACCACAGAGACCAGTATCACAAACAACACAATATCACAGAGACCAGTATCACAACCAACACAATAACACAGAGACCAGTATCACAACCAACACAATATCACAGAGACCAGTATCACAACCAACACAATACCACAGAGACCAGTATCACAACCAACACAATAACACAGAGACCAGTATCACAACCAACACAATACCACAGAGACCAGTATCACAACCAACACAATAACACAGAGACCAGTATCACAACCAACACAATAACACAGAGACCAGTATCACAACCAACACAATATCACAGAGACCAGTATCACAACCAACACAATAACACAGAGACCAGTATCACAACCAAAACAATACCACAGAGACCAGTATCACAACCAACACAATATCACAGAGACCAGTATCACCACCAACACAATAACACAGAGACCAGTATCACCACCAACACAATAACACAGAGACCAGTATCACAACCAACACAATAACACAGAGACCAGTATCACAACCAACACAATAACACAGAGACCAGTATCACAACCAACACAATATCACAGAGACCAGTATCACAACCAACACAATATCACAGAGACCAGTATCACAACCAACACAATAACACAGAGACCAGTATCACAACCAACACAATAACACAGAGACCAGTATCACAACCAACACAATATCACAGAGACCAGTATCACAACCAACACAATATCACAGAGACCAGTATCACAACCAACACAATAACACAGAGACCAGTATCACAACCAACACAATAACACAGAGACCAGTATCACAACCAACACAATACCACAGAGACCAGTATCACAACCAACACAATAACACAGAGACCAGTATCACAACCAACACAATATCACAGAGACCAGTATCACAACCAACACAATAACACAGAGACCAGTATCACAACCAACACAATATCACAGAGACCAATATCACAACCAACACAATATCACAGAGACCAGTATCACAACCAACACAATATCACAGAGACCAGTATCACAACCAAAACAATATCACAGAGACCAGTATCACAACCAACACAATACCACAGAGACCAGTATCACAACCAACACAATAACACAGAGACCAGTATCACAACCAACACAATATCACAGAGACCAGTATCACAAACAACACAATAACACAGAGACCAGTATCACAACCAACACAATATCACAGAGACCAGTATCACAGCCAACACAATAACACAGAGACCAGTATCACAACCAACACAATAACACAGAGACCAGTATCACAACCAACACAATATCACAGAGACCAGTATCACAACCAACACAATAACACAGAGACCAGTATCACAACCAACACAATATCACAGAGACCAGTATCACAACCAACACAATAACACAGAGACCAGTATCACAACCAACACAATATCACAGAGACCAGTATCACAAACAACACAATAACACAGAGACCAGTATCACAACCAACACAATATCACAGAGACCAGTATCACCACCAACACAATATCACAGAGACCAGTATCACAACCAACACAATACCACAGAGACCAGTATCACAACCAACACAATATCACAGAGACCAGTATCACAACCAACACAATATCACAGAGACCAGTATCACAACCAACACAATAACACAGAGACCAGTATCACAACCAACACAATAACACAGAGACCAGTATCACAACCAACACAATATCACAGAGACCAGTATCACAACCAACACAATACCACAGAGACCAGTATCACAACCAACACAATATCACAGAGACCAGTATCACAACCAACACAATAACACAGAGACCAGTATCACAACCAACATAATAACACAGAGACCAGTATCACAACCAACACAATATCACAGAGACCAGTATCACAACCAACACAATAACACAGAGACCAGTATCACAACCAACACAATATCACAGAGACCAGTATCACAACCAACACAATAACACAGAGACCAGTATCACAACCAACACAATATCACAGAGACCAGTATCACAACCAACACAATAACACAGAGACCAGTATCACAACCAACACAATAACACAGAGACCAGTATCACAACCAACACAATAACACAGAGACCAGTATCACAACCAACACAATATCACAGAGACCAGTATCACAACCAACACAATATCACAGAGACCAGTATCACAGCCAACACAATAACACAGAGACCAGTATCACAACCAACACAATAACACAGAGACCAGTATCACAACCAACACAATATCACAGAGACCAGTATCACAACCAACACAATATCACAGAGACCAGTATCACAACCAACACAATAACACAGAGACCAGTATCACAACCAACACAATAACACAGAGACCAGTATCACAACCAACACAATATCACAGAGACCAGTATCACAAACAACACAATAACACAGAGACCAGTATCACAACCAACACAATATCACAGAGACCAGTATCACAACCAACACAATATCACAGAGACCAGTATCACAACCAACACAATAACACAGAGACCAGTATCACAACCAACACAATATCACAGAGACCAGTATCACAACCAACACAATATCACAGAGACCAGTATCACAAACAACACAATAACACAGAGACCAGTATCACAACCAACACAATATCACAGAGACCAGTATCACAACCAACACAATATCACAGAGACCAGTATCACAACCAACACAATACCACAGAGACCAGTATCACAACCAACACAATATCACAGAGACCAGTATCACAACCAACACAATAACACAGAGACCAGTATCACAAACAACACAATATCACAGAGACCAGTATCACAACCAACACAATAACACAGAGACCAGTATCACAACCAACACAATATCACAGAGACCAGTATCACAACCAACACAGTATCACAGAGACCAGTATCACAACCAACACAATACCACAGAGACCAGTATCACAACCAACACAATATCACAGAGACCAGTATCACAACCAACACAATATCACAGAGACCAGTATCACAACCAACACAATAACACAGAGACCAGTATCACAACCAACACAATATCACAGAGACCAGTATCACAACCAACACAATATCACAGAGACCAGTATCACAACCAACACAATAACACAGAGACCAGTATCACAACCAACACAATATCACAGAGACCAGTATCACAACCAACACAATAACACAGAGACCAGTATCACAACCAACACAATACCACAGAGACCAGTATCACAACCAACACAATAACACAGAGACCAGTATCACAACCAACACAATATCACAGAGACCAGTATCACAACCAACACAATATCACAGAGACCAGTATCACAACCAACACAATAACACAGAGACCAGTATCACAACCAACACAATATCACAGAGACCAATATCACAACCAACACAATATCACAGAGACCAGTATCACAACCAACACAATAACACAGAGACCAGTATCACAACCAACACAATACCACAGAGACCAGTATCACAACCAACACAATATCACAGAGACCAGTATCACAACCAACACAATAACACAGAGACCAGTATCACCACCAACACAATAACACAGAGACCAGTATCACAACCAACACAATAACACAGAGACCAGTATCACCACCAACACAATATCACAGAGACCAGTATCACAACCAACACAATATCACAGAGACCAGTATCACAACCAACACAATAACACAGAGACCAGTATCACAACCAACACAATAACACAGAGACCAGTATCACAACCAACACAATATCACAGAGACCAGTATCACAACCAACACAATAACACAGAGACCAGTATCACAACCAACACAATATCACAGAGACCAGTATCACAACCAACACAATAACACAGAGACCAGTATCACAGCCAACACAATATCACAGAGACCAGTATCACAACCAACACAATAACACAGAGACCAGTATCACAACCAACACAATAACACAGAGACCAGTATCACAACCAACACAATATCACAGAGACCAGTATCACAACCAACACAATAACACAGAGACCAGTATCACAACCAACACAATATCACAGAGACCAGTATCACAACCAACACAATAACACAGAGACCAGTATCACAACCAACACAATACCACAGAGACCAGTATCACAAACAACACAATAACACAGAGACCAGTATCACAACCAACACAATATCACAGAGACCAGTATCACAACCAACACAATAACACAGAGACCAGTATCACAACCAACACAATATCACAGAGACCAGTATCACAACCAACACAATAACACAGAGACCAGTATCACAACCAACACAATATCACAGAGACCAGTATCACAACCAACACAATAACACAGAGACCAGTATCACAACCAACACAATAACACAGAGACCAGTATCACAACCAACACAATATCACAGAGACCAGTATCACAACCAACACAATATCACAGAGACCAGTATCACAACCAACACAATAACACAGAGACCAGTATCACAACCAACACAATATCACAAAGACCAGTATCACAACCAACATAATAACACAGAGACCAGTATCACAACCAACACAATATCACAGAGACCAGTATCACAACCAACACAATAACACAGAGACCAGTATCACAACCAACACAATATCACAGAGACCAGTATCACCACCAACACAATAACACAGAGACCAGTATCACAGCCAACACAATAACACAGAGACCAGTATCACAACCAACACAATATCACAGAGACCAGTATCACCACCAACACAATAACACAGAGACGACTTAAAGAACTTAGAAACTTCAGAACCTACAGCAAGGATTAGGCCCTTCGGCCCTCCAAACCTGCGCCGATCAAGATCCTCTGTCTAACCTGTCATCTATTTTCTAACAGTCTCTATCCCTTTGCTCCCTGCTCATCCATGTACCTGTCCAGATATATCTTAAAAGACGCTAACGTGTCTGCGTCTACCACCTCCACTGGCAACGCGTTCCAGGCTCCCACCACCCTCTGTGTAAACTACTTTCCACGCATATCTCCCTTAAATTTTCCTCCTCTCACTTTGAACTCATGACCTCTAGTAATTGAGTCCCCCACTCTGGGAAAAAGCTTCTTGCTGTCCACCCTGTCTATACCCCTCATGATTTTGTAGACCCCAATCAGGTCCCCCCTCAATCTCCGTATTTCTAATGAAAATAATCCTAATCTATTCAACCTCTCTTCATAGCCAGCACCATCCATACCAGGCAACATCCTGGTGAACCTCCTCTGCACCCGCTCCAAAGCATCCACATCCTTTTGGTAATGTGGCAACCAGAACTGTACACAGTACTCCAAATGTGGCCGAACCAAAGCCTTATACAACTGTAACATGACCTGCCAACTCTTGTATACTCAATACCCCGTCCGATCTCGAAAAGCACGCCATATGCCTTCTTGGCCACCCTACTGACCTGCGTTGCCACCTTCAGGGAACAATGGACCTGAACGCGCAGATCTCTCTGAACATCAATTTTCCCTCGGGCTTTTCCATTTACTGTATAGTTTGCTTGTGAATTTGATCTTCCGAAATGCATCACCTTGCATTTGCCCGGATTGAACTCCATCTGCCATTTATCTGCCCAACTCTCCAGTCTATCTATATTCTGCTGTAATTTCTGACAGTCCCCTTCACTATCTGCTACTTCACCAATCTTAGTGTCATCAGCAAACTTGCTGATCAGACCACCTACACCTTCCTCCAAATCATTTACATATATCACAAACAACAGTGGTCCCAGCACAGATCCCTGTGGAACACCACTGGTCACAGGTTTCCAATTTGAGAAACTCCCTTCTACTACTGCCCAGTATCACAACCAACACAATATCACAGGGGGGTATTGTGATATTACCCCCTGCTGCCCAGCCAGTTTTTTTATCCATCTAGCTAGCACACCCTGGACCCCATGTGACTTCACTTTCTCCATCAGCCTGCCATGGGGAACCTTATCAAACGCCTTACTGAAGCCCATGTATATGACATCTACAGCCTTTCCCTCATCGATCAACTGTCACGTCCTCAAAGAATTCTTTTAAGTTGGTAAGTCATGACCTTCCCTGTACAAAGCCATGTTGCCTATCACTGATAAACCCATTTTCTTCCAAATGGGAATAGATCCTATCCCTCAGTATCTTCTCCAGTAGCATCCCTACCACTGACGTCATGCTCACCGGTTGATAATTACCTGGATTATCCTTGCTGCCCTTTTTAAACAAGGGGACATCATTAGCAAGTCTCCAGTCCTCTGTGGCCTCACCTGTGTCTAAGGACACTGCAAAGATATCTGTTAGGGCCCCGGCTATTTCCTCTCTCGCTTCCCTCAGAACCTGGGATAGATCCCATCCGGACCTGGGTACTTGTCCACCTTAATGTCTTTTAGGATACCTAACAATTCCTCCTTCCTAATGTGAACTTCACCTAAACAAACATCTATCCCTAACCTCAACATCCGTCATGTCCCTCTCCTTGGTGAATACTGATGCAAAGTACTCGTTAAGAATGTCACCCATTTTCTCTGACTCAGCGCATAACTTTCCTTCTTTGTCCTTAAGTGGGCCAATCCTTTCTCTAGTTACCCTCTTGCTCTTTGTATATGAATAAAAGGCTTTGGGATTTTCCTTAACCATGTTTGCCAGCAATATCTCATGTCCTCTCTTAGCCCTCTTAATCCCTCGTTTCAGATTCGCTGTACATTCCAGATATTCTTGCAAAGCTTCGTCTGTCTTCAGTCGCCTAGACCTCACGTATGCTTCCTTTTTTCTCTTAGCTAGTCTCACAATTTCACCTGTCATCCATGGCTCCCTAATCTTGCCTTTTCTATTCCTCATTTTCACAGGAACATGTCTCTCCTGTATGCTAATCAACCTCTCCTTAAAAGCCCCCCACATATCAAATGTGGATTTACCTTCAAACAGTTTCTGCCAATCTACTTTCCTCAGATCCTGCCGAATCTTGGTATAGTCGGCCTTCCCCCAGTTTAGTACTCTTCCTTTAGGACCACTCCCATCCTTGTCCATGAGTATTGTAAAACTTACGGAATTGTGGTCGCTATTTCCAAAGTAGTCCCCTACTGTAATATCAACCACCTGGCCGGTTTCATTCCCCAGCACCAGGTCCAGTATGGCCCCTTCCCGAGTTGGACTATATACATACTGCTCTAGAAAACCCTCCTGGACACACCTTACAAATTCTGCTCCGTCTTGACCCCTAACACTGAGTGAATCCCAGTCAATGTTGGGAAAATTAAAATCTCCCATCACCACCACCCTGTTTCTCCTACACCTTTCCATTATCTGTTTACATATTTGTACCTCTATCTCACACTCGCTGTTGGGAGGCCTATAGTACAGCCCCAGCATTGTTACTGCATCCTTCCTATTTCTGAGTTCTCCCCATATTGCCTCACTGCTTGAGTCCTCCATGGGGCACTCCTTCAGTACGGCTGTGATATTGTCTTTGACCAGGACTGCAGCTCCTCCACCCCTTTTACCTCCCTCTCTATCCCGCCTGAAGCATCGATATCCTGGGACAACTAGTTGCCAGTCATGCCCTTCCCTCAATCAAGTCTCAGTAATAGCAATAACATCATACCTCCAGGTACCGATCCAAGCCCTAAGCTCATCTGCCTTATCAACTACACTTCTCGCATTAAAACAAATGCACCTCAGACCACCTGTACCTTTATGTTCATCATCTGTTCCCCACCTACTATTCCCTTTAGTCACACTGACTCCATTATCTAGTTCGCTACAGGCTTTCGTTTCTACCTCTTTCCTGTCCAACATTTGGTTCTCATCCCCCTGCCACATTAGTTTAAACCCTCCCCCACAGCATTAGCAAAAGCACCCACAAGGACATTGGTTCCAGTCTGATTCAGGTGTAGACCGTCCAATTTGTAATAGTCCCACCTTCCCCAGAACCGGTTCCAATGTCCCAAAAATCGGAACCCCTCCCTCCTACACCATCTCTCAAGCCACGCATTCATCCTAGCTATTCTTTCATTTCTGCACTGACTAGCACGTGGCACTGGGAGCAATCCTGAGATTACTACCTTTGAGGTCCCACTTTTTAACTTGGCTCCTAACTCCCTAAATTCTGCTTGTAGGACCTCATCCCGTTTTCTGCCTATATCGTTGGTGCCTATATGCACCACGACAATTGGCTGTTCGCCCTCCCCCTTCAGAATGTTCTGCAGCCGATCGGAGGCATCCCTGACCCGTGCACCTGGGAGGCAACATACCATTCGGGAGTCCCGTTTTCGACCGCAGAGCCACCTATCTACTCCCCTTACAATTGAATCCCCAATGACTATCACCCTTCCGCTGTTTCTCCCGCCCTTCTGCACAGCAGAGCCAGCCACAGTGCCATGAACCTGGCTACTGCTGCCTTCCTCTGGTGAGACATCTCCCCTGACAGTATTCAAAACGGAATACCTGTTTTGGAGGGAGATGACCGCAGGGGACGCCTGCACTGCCTTTCTGCTCTTCCTCTGCCTTTTGGTCACCCATTCGCTATCTCCCTAAGCAATCCTAATCTGCGGTGTGACCAAATTGCTAAACATGCTATTCACGACCCCCTCAGCATCGCGTATGCTCCAAAGTGAGTCCACCCGCAGCTCCAGAGCCGTCAAATAAATGAAGACCGCTCCCACTCGAGGTAAGCTTTTTAAAGTGGTTAAAAAAAAATTACCTTCCCGGAAGCCTCCGCTATCACAACCAACACAATAACACAACCACTCCCATTTCACAGAGACTTGTACCGCAATCATCCCATTGCACAGAGACCGGTACCAAAACCACTCACCACACAGAGACCGGAACCAGAACTATTCACCAGTTTAGAGTCTAATAGGTTCTAACTTTGCCAATACCAGTCCAACTCCACATCAAAACTATTCACAACACAGAAACCTGTATCAAAACCATAAACTCATGACCACTTCCATCTAGAAGGACATGGGCAGTAGACACAGAGGAATCATTCCCCGCGAGCTCACCTCCAAGCTACTCACCGTCCTGACTTGGAGACACGTTGCCATTCCTTCACTGTCACTGCGTCAAAATCCTGGAATTCTCTCCCTAAGGGCATTGTGTGAGAACCTACAGCGCACGGACTGCAGCGGTTCAAGAAGGCAGGCCACGAACAGCTTCCCGAGTGGGCAAACTTCGTAAAATGTGGGAATGTACAAAAATGTTCATTTTGGCAGATGGAATCGAAATGAAGCATATTGTTGAAAAGGTGAGAGATTACAGAACTCTGAGATGCAGGGAGATCTGGGTGTTCTAGTATAATTGCAAAAGACTAGTGTACAAGTACAGCAAGTAATCAGGAAAGCTTATAGGATGTTTTCATTTATTGGGAGCAGAATTAAATACTGTCATATGCTTCAAATATACAGGATGCTGGTTACACCACATCTGGAATACCACGCAGTGTAGGTCACTTTGTTGAAGGAAGCATGTAAACGCATTGGAAGCAACTTAGAAAATCCTCATCAGTCTCATCCATGTAATGAATACATTGTTTATGAGTCCCACAGGCTAGGCTTGTACTTGAGATAACAAGGTGTAGAGTCGGATGAACACAGCAGGCCAAGCAGCGTCAGAGGAGCAGGAAAGCTGACGTTTCAGACCTAGACCTTTCATCAGAAATCGGGGAGGGGAAGAGGGTTCTGAAATAAATAGGGAGAGAGAGGGAGGCGGATCAAAGATGGATACAAGAGAGTTGCAGTGGGAGAGAGATTCCCTGAGGTTTGTCCGGACGGAGGAGGGTAACTTCTTTAGGTTAGGCATCCTTAGAAGATGCATGTATCCATCTTCTATCCACCTCCCCCTCTCTCCCTATTTATTTCAGAACCCCCTTCCCCTCCCCCATTTCTGATGAAGGGTCTAGGCTCAAAATGTCAACTTTCCTGCTCCTCTGATGCTGCTTGGCCTGCTGTGTTCATCCAGCTCTACGCCTTGTTATCTCGGATTCTCCAGCATCTGCAGTTCCTACTATCTCTAGGCTTGTACCTACTGGCTTTCAGTGGAGTAAGAGGTGACTTGTTTGAAGCATTTCGGATCTTGACAGGCTGGGTGTGGTGGAAGAATCTAGAACTAGGGAATCACTGTTTAAAAGTAAGACGTCAGCCACTTCAGGCAGATAGAAGGAGAATTTTCTTCTTGCAGCAGGTCTTAAGTCTTTTGAACCCTCTTCCTCAGAAGTGGACCCAGGACCTTGAAAACAAAATGTGGGGCTGGATGAACTCAGCAGGTCAAGCAACATCTCTAAGATGCTGCTTGGCCTGCTGTGTTCATCCAGCCCCACACTTTGTTATCTTGGATTCTCCAGCATCTGCAGTTCCCATTATCCCAGAACCTTGAATCTTTTTAAGGCAGAAGTAGATAGATTCTTGAGAAGCAAGGTATGTGAGGGAGGGGAGAATGTGGAGGAATCAGATCTGCTACAATCTTATCGAATGGTAGAACAGGCTAAAGGTGCTGAATGGCCTACACCTATCTGTTTGGATATATGTTCTCCTCCAGGGCAATTAGGGATGGGCAATAAATGTCAACCCATCCACTTAACAGGTAATAAATGTTGTTATTGTTGCATGGTCCATATAAAGCCTTCAGTTGGAATAATGTTGTAAAAAGCCATGCTCCTAGTTTTAAAAATAAGAACTTACATTCCCTCTGAAAAAACAAGGCAATGTAATCAAGGCAGCTTGTAAATGCTGAGTGAAGTGACACATCTTTAATTACGGTGTACAGTAAGAGGCCAATTACCGTTGCTAAGGGGCAGAACCTCAGATGATGCGGTTGTGAAGATTAATGTACTAGCCCATTGGCTTTCTTTAAGTATTAGGGAGCTGGTACTTCCTCTAGGGCCCAAGTTATGACGACACTGCCCCTCCCCCCCCCACCCCCTACTTTCCGAAGACTGAGAGTATGACTTGGAGCAAGAGATTCTTGTCTGTATATTTACCACAAACTGTAACCGGAAGCTCTGTGGTTTACATGTGAAACTCGGCATGAGCAGGAATACAAATGCACTTTGTGCAAAAATGTCATTACAGAAGGCTGCAAAAAAAACTAGCGTCTGCAATCAAACTCAAAAACTTAACCCTGAAATAGAAATCAAACCTCTGATGGCCACTCTCGACTGGGTTTACCAGCAATCAATTTGGATGTGACAAAGATTGAGAGCAGTGTGAACAGCAAGAGGAGATAAATGAAGGATTTAGGGCATTGTCTATCATGCTATCAGTTCGGTTTTAATCCCTTCACTATTTGCTCCAGTGAGGCTCCAAAACCTGAAACCTCTCCCCTTCTCCTCTTTTAAGACCCACATAGATCCATAAGGAAAGAGGCCCCTTGGCCCATCATGTCCACACTCGTCATCAAGCATCTATCTACTTTAAAGATGGGCTTTCTGAATACCCATTTTCTGAAGAAGGGTCCCAATCCAAAACGTCAGCTTTCCTGCTCCTCTGATGCTTCCTGGCCTGCTGTGTTCCTCCAGCTCAACGCTGTGTTATCTCCAACTCCAGCATCAGTTCTTATTACCTCTATCTATTTTAATCTTATTTTACAGCACTTGGCCATTAGCCTTGTATACACTGATGTTTCAAGTATTTATCTAATTAAATCCTAGATATTTTGAGGGGTTCCTGCCTCTACCGCTCTCCCAGGCAGTGAGTTCCAGATCCCCACAACACTCTGGGTGAGTTTTTATTCCTCAAATCCCTTCGAAACTTCCTTCTCCTTACCTTAACACTGTGCCAGCGTGTTATTGATACCTCTACTGAGGGGAAAGGTTTCTCCCTATTCAGCCTGACCATGCCCCTCAGAACTTTTTGAGATTCCTCAATCAGATTTGTCCCCCTCAGTTTACCCTGGTCTTTGGAAAACATCCCGAGCCTATCTGTGGTCACTAAATTTCTCCAGCTCAAGAGGCATCCTGCTGAATCTCCAAACAACTTTGTTCATTTAGCCTCATATCTCATCCGAGAGTTTGGTGACAATTTTTTCTCAATGTCTCCTGTGAAACACCATCGGACTATTAGCCGCATGGATGGAGCCATATGAATGCAAGTTGTTGTCGTTGCAATAATAAAGGAAAGATTTCCTTCAGAAAGGGTTAATATTTGTGTTGCTCTGTCCTTGGCTAGGGTTACTCAAGGTCAGAAATTCTGTTGAATGAGTTTCTTTCAGATGTATTTTTCAGTGTTGTTAACTATCAAAGAAGTTATCTTCGAGGCTGTCTGATAGAATCACACAATGAGATGCTCATTTACATTGCAAAGATTAATTCTTTGCTTTTGGACTTTGATTTACTGCTTTTGAAGCTGAACTTATTCCTGCGGTCTCTGTCAAGACCCACCCACTGGCACAACTGTAAAGGAATGTGAAAGAAAATCATTGTCCAGTTTCCTTGCATCTTCCCAGCCCCGGCTCAGCTGATAGCGCTCTCTCTCTCTGTCTCTGTCCCTCACACATTCTCATCTCAAACTCCAGACGTCATGGATTCCAGACTCACTCTGGTAATAAAAATCCCAGCTGATGTTTTCCGAGGACTGGTCTTCTGGACAAGGTTCGAGTTGTAAGGAGAGGCTGGATAGGCTGGGGCGTTTTTCCCTGGAGTGTAAGAAACTGAGGGATGACATTATAGAGGCAACTTTATAAAATCATGAGAACCATAAATAAGGTAGATAGCCAGCAGCTTTTCTCCAGGGTAGGGAAGTCTAAAACTAGAGGGCACAGGTTTAAGGTGAGAGAGGAGAAGTACAGAGGAGCAATGTTTTCACACAGAGAATGGGGAGTGTCTGGAACGAGCTGCCAGAGGTGGGTGGTGAAGGCAAGCATAATTTTGTCATTTGAGAAACATTTGGACAGGTACATGGATGGGATGTGTATGGAGGGATATGAACCAAATGCAGGCAAATGAGACTAGATTAATTGTGAAAACTGGGTGGCTTTGGCATGCTGGGCCGAAGGACCTGTTTCCACGGTGTCGATTCTTACGACTCTATGAGATGTTAACTGGAGAGCTCCCTCTGCGCTCCTAGGTGGCTCTGTGTCACTACACTAAAGGAGATCCTGAGGTTACTACCCCACCTTGGGGCCAATATCTAAATCTCCACCAATACCCTTTTAGGAGAAAGTGTCTGGTCATGATCTCATTATTATTTATGGGATCGTGTTGTGCTCAGATTTCACACTTCTGACTTTGCAATGGGGTGGGGCTATGCTTTGAAAGATTTTTTTGGTTGTAATGTGCTTGGTGGTGTCCTTGGGTTATGAAAGATGCTATGCCAAAACAAGTTCTTTTGTTCCTGAAAATGCAACAAAAAACCCACAAGCCTAGAATAGACCTCCTCTCACCCACCTTCCTGCAAAAAGGCCATCCCCTATTCCCAATTCCTTCACCTCCACCGCATCAGCTCCTGAGATGAGGCATTCCACTCCCATACATCTCAGATGTCCTTGTTTTTCAAGGACCGCAACATCACCCCCCTCAGCGGTCAAAAACCGTGTCTCACGCATTTCCTGCAACTCATCCCTCATCCCTCACACCCCCTCCTGCAATGATAACCAAAACAGAATCCCCCTCATCTTCACGTACCACCCCACCAACCTCCGGATCCAACGCATCGTCCTCCAACATGTCCGCCATCTGCAATCCAACCCAAACACCAAAGACATTTTTCCCTCCCCACCCTTGTCTGCCTTCCGGAGGGACCACTCTCTCCATGACTCCCTTGTCGTCTCCACACTCCAATCCAGCCCCACCACACCTGACACTTTTCCCTGCAACTGTAGGAAGTGCTACACCTGCCCCTACACCTTCCCCCTCACCCCCATCCCAGGCCCTAAGAAGACCTTCTACATCAGGGACTTTGGAGCTTTGGAGAGGATACAGAAAAGGTTACCAGGATGTTGCCAGGTGTGGGAGATTTTAGCTAAGAAGAAAGGTTGGATAGACTGCTTCAGGGTCTAAGCCCGAAACGTCAGCCTTCCTGCTCCTTTGGTGCTGCTTGGCCTGCTGTGTTCATCCAGTTCTACACCGTGTTAACTTGGATAGACTGCATTTGTCTTCACTGGAATGCAGATCGAAATTTATAAGGTTGTGAATGGCATGGATAGAGTGGAAAGCATGACGACTTTTTCCCCACGGTGGAGGGGTCCATTTCTAGGGGAGGCAGGTTCAAGGTTCAGGATGAAGTATAAAAGAGATGTGTGAGGCAAGTTTTACACACAAAGGGTGGTGAGTGCCCGGAACGCGCTGCCGGGCGAGGTGCTGGAATCAGACACAAGAGCAGCAAACAGGAAGCACCGGGATGAATACATGGATAGGGAGGGAATAGAGGGATGTAGCTTGGAGGGTCGTAGGGTCTTTTCCTGTGCTGTATTATTCTTTGTTCTTAGTAACATTCCTTGCCCATTTTGTTTCATTAATGACACTGCATAAATGCACTTGGAATTGGATGTAAAGGATTGCACACACATCTCTAGCTAAAATACACAGGAAAAGAGAAAACTTAATATCACAGACTTTAAATGAAGTAATCAAACTCCAAACATTAGAAGTAGGAGCGGAAACAGGCTGTTCAGCCCCTCAGTCCTGCTCCATTCAATAAGATCATGTGAATAAGTTCTGTTTTGAATTTCAGGTTCCCATCAACCTGGTAACCTTTGATCTCCCCAGCGAATATGATCCTCCGCTCAAGAAAATATTCACTGATCCTGCTGCCACCATCTTCTGAGACACAGAGTTCCAAACCACCTCAAATCTGCCTTATCCACTTTTCTTTCAAGAACTGCTGCCTGGATTAGTGGGCCTGAGCTATAAGGAGAGATTAGAAAAACTCGCATTGTTGCCTCTGAGCAGCAGAGGTTGATAGGAGACTTGATACGAGTCTATAAAATTATGAGATGCATAGATAGGGTTGACAGTCCAAATCTTTTTCCCAGAGTTGAAATGTCGAAGTTAGGGGGCAATAAGGTGAGAGGCGGGAAAGTTCAAGAGATGGACGGGGCAAGTTTTTTACGCAGACAGTGGTAGGAGTTTGGCACACGCTGCCAGGAGCTGTGGTGGAGGCAGGTACGATAGAGGTGTTTAAGGGTCTTTTAGAAAAGCACATGAATATGCAGGGCATGGAGGGATATGGACCAAGGGCAGGCAGAAGGGATTAGTTTAATTTGGCATCATTTTTGGTGCAACATCGTGGGCTGAAGGGCCTATTCCTGTGCTATACTTCTCTATTCTATGTCCTGTGTCACACAACCCTCTGGAAGGAAAACATTTTCTACATCTCTGTCCTCATAGGACAACTCCTTAGTTTTTAAATGTTGTCCCCTGGTTCTGGACTGACCCACAAGGGGGGAAACATCCTTACGTCATCCACATTCTCAGGACTGTTCAGGATCTTATACACTTCAATCCGGTCTTTATTCATTAATGGGATGAGGGTGTCGCTGGCGAGGAAGCATTTATTGCCCATCCTTAATTGCTCAGAGGGGAGTTTAAGAGTCAACCACATTGCTGTGGGCCTGGAGTCACATGTAGGCCAGACCAGGTAAGGATGGCAGCTTCCTTCTCCAAAGGACATTAGTGAACCAGATGGGCGTTCCCCAAAAAATTGGCAAAGTGTTCATGGTCATCATTAGATTCTTAATTCCAGATATTTTATTGAATTCACGTTTCACCAGCTGCCGTAGCGGGATTCAAACCCAGGATTCCGGAACGTTATCTGGGTAAACAGTCTAGCGATAATACCACTGGGCTATCATCTCCCCACCAAAGTAAGCCCCCACTCTTCTAAACTCCAGGGGAAAATGCCCAGTCTGTCCAGCCTTTCCTTCTAAGCCAACTCACACATTCCAGGTATCAATCTGGTAAACCTCCTCTGAACCACCTCCGATACATTTATATTCTTCCTTAAATAAGGAGACTAAAACTGCACACAGTATTTGGGATGTGGTCTCACCAGAGCCCTGTAAAACTGATGCATAACACCATGACTTGGATGGCCCATTCCTCTCGTAGTGACGGTTAGGTCCCATTAATGTTCTCCGTTACATGTTGTACCATCTTCCCAATCAGAATGCCCAAATCATTCCACACCTCTGTACACTGCTGTCGTTTGGGAAGGTTTTCTTTCATTTCAGCTGGTTGTGTGGTTTTGCAAATGTCTGCCTCAGCATGCAGTGGAGATCACTGAGTATTTTTAAGGAAAAGATTGATTCTTGTTAGGGAAAGGATCAAAAGTTATCAGCGGTAGGTTAGAATGTGTATCCATTGTACCTGGTGTGGCTTCCTCTACATTGGGGAAACCAAGCGGAGGCTTGGGAACCGTTTTGCAGAACACCTCCGCTCGGTTCGCAATAAACAACTGCACCTCCCAGTCGCGAACCATTTTAACTCCCCCTCCCACTCCTCAGACGACATGTCCATCATGGGCCGACTGCAGTGCCACAATGATGCCACCCGAAGGTTGCAGGAACAGCAACTCATATTCCGCTTGGGAACCCTGCAGCCCAATGGTATCAATGTGGACTTCACAAGCTTCAAAATCTCCCCTCCCCCCACTGCATCCCAAAACCAGCCCAGCTCATCCCCTCCCCCCACTGCATCCCAAAACCAGCCCAGCCTGTCTCTGCTTCCCTAACCTGTTCTTTCTCTCACCCATCCCTTCCTCCCACCTCACGCTGTACCTCCATTTCCTACCTACCACCTCATCCCGCCTCCTTGACCTGTCCATCTTCCCTGGACTGACCTATCCCCTCCCTACCTCCCTACCTATACTCTCCTCTCTACCTATCTTCTTTTCTCTCCATCTTCTGTCCGCCTCCCCCTCTCTCCCTATTTATTCCAGTTCCCTCTCCCCATCCCCCTCTCTGATGAAGGGTCTAGGCCTGAAACGTCAGCTTTTGTGCTCCTGAGATGCTGCTTGGCCTGCTGTGTTCATCCAGCTCCGCACTTTGTTATCATAGAATCCCTACAGTTTGGAAGAAAGCCCATCAAGTCTGCACCATCCCTCCAAAGGGCATCACACCCAGACCCACAGGCCTACCCTACCCCTGTAATCCCGCATTTCCCATGGCTAATCCAGCTGGCTTGCACACACCCCTGGATATTGTGGGCAATTTAGCAAGGTCAATCTGCCTAACCTGCACATCTTTGGTATGTGGGAGGAAACTGGAGGACCCAGTGGAAACCTGCACAGACATGGGAAGAACATGCAAACTCCATGTGGACAGTTGCCCGAGGGTAGAATTGAACCTGGGTCCCTGGCACTGTGAGGCAGTAACCAGATGAGTTCATTACATGGTAGAGTAGATGTGAAGGGCCAAATGGCCTACTTTTGATCCTAACTTGTATGTTATTTTCTGTTTAAATATTCTTTGTTTAAGTACAGGGAATAATGTATTTTTACATTCTTCCTTCCAGAATAAACAACTTCACATTTTCTGTCATTATACTCCATCTGCCAGGTTTTAGTCTTCTCACTCGACCTGCCTATACCCTGCCTATTTTAGGTCAGCTAGGAAATTAGCTGGCATGCTTTCACTCCCTTCATTGAAGTAAACTGTAAAGAGTTGACTCCCCAGTGCAGATTCCTGTGAGACTTCATTGTCACAATCTGATAGTCAGAAATGTGTCCATTTGTACATTCACTCTGTTTTCTGCCAGCTAGCCAATCTTCTACCTAGCTGACATCATCAGCTTTTATTTACTGCAATGTCCGTATCAAATGTCTACCAGGAATCCAAGTATCGTCCCCTTCATCCGCAGGCTGTTACTCTTCAGAGAATGAAAATAAATTGGTTAAACATGCATCATTATGAAAATTTGGATCTTGGTTTGGAGTATGTAATGATTCTTGGCAGAAGCAATAAAGACTAAACAGCGCAATTCCAAAAAGACGTTCAGAATAAATATACCTGGGGGCTCATAAGAATTGATCTTTGAAGTGACAGCACATAATTCAGTGATTTAGAAAAGCACATTCAATATTGGGCTTCATAAATAGATACTTGAGTACAAATTTAGAGAAGTTATGTCAAACCTTTAGATTACAAATAGACCATTGTATCCAGTTCGGGCGATTACGATTCTGGAAGGATTTTGAGGGTATGGAGGAGATTTATTGAAACCGTTCCAGGATTGGGACGATTTTTGTTGCAAGGTCGTGTGGATGATCTTGGCTCTATTCACCTTATCACACAGGGCTCTGAGGGGAGGTTTGATCGAGGTGTACGGTTTGGGAAAGGTTTAGGCATAGTAATCAAGAAAATCTCTTCCCAATAGCTGATGATATAAGGGCAAGAGGACACATTTAATATTTGAAGCAAGAGATACACGTGGATACTGTCGTGACTCACTGGGGCTGTGCACTGGAAATGAATTGCACACAGACACACACACACACACACACACACAAACACACACACACACACACACACACACACACACACACAAACACACACAAACACACACACACACACACACACACACACACACACACACACACACTGATACTCTCAAACGCATTCTGGCATACACACTCACACACTTGTCTCCACTCACTTCCAATACTATGATTTATGAGCATATAAGAACAGAACTAAATTAGCACCACATTGGAATGATCACAGTGAAAACAAGCCAATTTATGGACTGATTTTCTGAAGAAGGGTCTCAACCTGAAAGGTCAGCTTTCCTGCTCCTCTGATGCTGCTTGGCATGCTTTGTTCATCCAGCTCTATACTGCGTTATCTCCAATTTATGAACTGCTCTGATCACAGGAAACCAAACAAGTATCAGCAGGAAAGTGGAGTATGAGACATCTTAGATGTAACCCATCTAAAATGTATTTGAATGGGGCTCCATATTATAAATTTCAAAGCTCAATATTACACTTCCTTTACCTCAAAATTGAATGCCATAATCCTCATCCTATACGAAAATGGGGATCAATTTATAGTAAAATCCCAAGCGTTCATCCTTTCATCATTGAACTCAGAATGAGCAGCTGAATGAGATGAGCAGAGGTGTGTAAACTGTGCTTCTCGCTATCCCGAAAGACCTTCATTTATGAAGGACCTCAGCATGTCCTCAAGGCATTCTCTGAGCACTTGACAAGGAATAGATTATGTTCTGAAGTACATTTGTTGCTTTTCTAGGCAAATGCAGCAGTCAATTTTCACACAGCATGGGACCACAAACACTGAAAATACTAATTAATTGTGGTTTTTGGTTGCGTTATTTAAGGGAGGAATCTCAGCTAAACTATGATCTCAGATCAGGCACGAAACAAAGAACTGTGCATGCTGGAGAACTGAAGCAGAGATAGAAATTTTTGGTGGAACTCAGCAGGTCTGGCAGCATCTATGGAGAGAAAGTGAAATCTGGTGACTCTTCATCAAACCTGAGATTTTTCACATCTCTTCAAAGGGGTTGGAACTTAGCCACAGAGTCACACAGCATAGACCCTTCAGTCCAACCAGTCCATACCGAACATTATCCCAAATTAAACTAGCCCCACCCGCCTGCTTCTGGTTCATATTCCTCCAAATCTTTCCAATTCATGTATCTATCCAAATGTCTTTTAAATGTTGTAATTGTACCCACATCCACCACTTCCTCAGCAAGTTAATGCCACATGCGAACCACCCTCTGTGTAAAAGATTTGCAATCAGTCTGTTCAATTCCTGCACTGGCTGAGGTTACCTGAAGGACTGTCCTTCCCTGCCTCTCCCCCACCCTGAGGCCTGGTGACCCTCAGGTTTGTCCAAGTGCACGATGGACTTCTGCAGATGGCACCATGCCAGGAATACTGATGAATGGCGGACATAGAGTGAATGATGGGAATGGCATGTAGTACCGGGAGGCTTGAATCAGACAAGAGGGCTACTGTAGCGGTGAGGTTTACAGTTAATGAGGTGCGTTTGGTAAGATACAGTGAGAAAATGTGCTCAGACTTCCAGTTAGAATCCCTTCAAAAACATTCAATGCCACTTTGCCAAAAAAAACGTAAGATTCAGCTCAATGAAACTCACAACCACATCTTAACTGCAAATGGGGAAACTGAGTCTGGGGATCTTAATCCTGCAATGTTTTGAAATGCTTTATTAACTTTGGGAAGTAGCATGAAATGATATTCATTTGGAATGTTGTGGATTGCCTCTGCTTCTGTGATACGATTTTTCCCGGTTGCCAAAATGTGAGCAGAGTTTTCAGAACAGGTTGCTGGATGTGGACTGGCCTGAAATCTCCTCAGTGAGACAGAAGCTCTTCATTAAAAAGTTATTTGTCAGCCTTGTTGTGACAGAACATCAAGCATGCAGAGAAAAGCCTGAAGGAAGATCTGTGTATAAGTTGTCCTGACCCAGAGTGGCTGAGATATGAACTCTATTGAGTGACCACAACTCAGAGAAAGGAAGTTGATTTGCATTTTTATTGCACTTTTCAAGACCACAGTTTTTCTAAACAGCTTTGCAGTGAATGATGTACTTTCAAATTGTAGTCATTGCTGTATTGCATATAATAAGTCAATAATGCACAGCAAGATTCCACAAGCTAGAAAATGACAGTAAGTAAACCATTTGTTTTGATTCAACAATTATGGCTGAGGGACAAAAGTTGGCCAGGATACAGGAAACAGCCTCTGCTCTTCTTCAGTGTAGTGCCAATGAATCTTTCCTGTCTGTCTTGTTCTGTGGAAATGCAAGGTTATTGCTGCTGTGGCCTGTGCATTTCGCTTCAGAGAGTCACAGAACAATACAGAAATACAGTACAGAAACAGACTGTCCAACTCACCTGCACAGGCATCTCAAACTGACCTAGTCCCATTTGCCAGCATTGGTCCATATCCCTCTAAACTCTTGCCGTCCATGAAACGACCAGATATCCCAATTAAATCTAGTCCCATTTGCCAGCATTGGTCCATATCCCTCTAAACTCTTGCCGTCCATGAAACGACCAGATATCCCAATTAAATCTAGTCCCATTTGCCAGCATTGGTCCATATCCCTCTAAACTCTTGCCGTCCATGAAACGACCAGATATCCCAATTAAATCTAGTCCCATTTGCCAACATTGGTCCATATCCCTCTAAACTCTTGCCGTCCATGAAACGACCAGATATCCCAATTAAATCTAGTCCCATTTGCCAACATTTGGTCCATATCCCTCTAAATCTTTTGTATTCATGAACCCATCCAGATACCTTTTAAATGTTGTAATTGTACCTACCTCCATGACTTCCTCCAGTAACTCATCCCATACAAACACTATCTTTGCAAAGTGTTATTTTGAAATAGCTTTAACACAAAGTAATGTCCAGTCAATGATATTGTAAATTAACATTTTAGAGAGCACTTCAATATAACAATACTAACAAATACTTACAGGTGAATCAAAATTCTACATTACGACATAGTTTTAATAATCATTAGGAGAAATGTTGTTCAACTAGGCTGTTGAATAAATTTATCTTGGTCCCTGTGTATTACAGTGCAGGTATCAGTGATCAGATGAACACTGGCATGATTTAAGCCCCACAGCACACAGACATTTCTGCATTTTCAGATTCAATCACTTCCACATCAGTTACATATCCTTATACCGTTTTTAACTTAATTTGCAGGATGTGGGTGTTGTTAGCTGGGCCAGCATTTACTGCCCATCCCTAGCTGCCCCTTGAGAAGGTGGGGGTGAGCTGCCTTCTTGAACCGCTGCGGTCCATGTGCTATAGGTAGGTCCCCAATGCCCTCAGGGAGGGAATTCCAGGATTTTGACCCAGTGACACTGAAGGAAAGGCGATACATTTC
Source organism: Stegostoma tigrinum (assembly GCF_030684315.1). Taxonomy (NCBI): domain Eukaryota; kingdom Metazoa; phylum Chordata; class Chondrichthyes; order Orectolobiformes; family Stegostomatidae; genus Stegostoma; species Stegostoma tigrinum. The sequence continues at coordinate 3,871,670 of NC_081379.1, read as the reverse complement.
CAAGTCAGGATGGTGAGTGGATCGGAGAGGAACTTGCAGGGGATGGTGTTCTCATGTATCTGCTGCCCTTGTCCTTCTAGATGGAAGTGGTCGTGGGTTTGGAAGGTGGAGATGATTGGAATGGAAAAGCATAGAGATAATTGGACATTTTTCCTGTCAATCAACTACAGTCGCAGACTGCTCAGCTCTAAGTGGTTGAGATTGCTTTTATAGAAATAATTTGGATTTTTTAATCATTCCATACTCATTGCACACTTCAGAGAAATTATCCTGCTTCTATGCAGAGAAGTTGCTGACGTTTCAGTTATGGGTTCTGTTTGCTGTAATTCATAGAAAGTCTGGCATATGTCATGGTATGCTGTTTATATTGGCCTGTCACTCATGTCTTCAAGGAGGCCAATTCTGTTGCAACAGCCACAGAGTCCACCAGTAATATCTGAGTTAAATGATTTAACTTTGGAGTCTATCTTTTCAGGTGACCTTTGATCATGGGACATCAGTCACTGAAATTGGTTCTTGCTGTGCCTATTTACAGCCTTTAAAATGGATGTAATAATATCTGGTTTCTTCCCTAATGTTCTACATGTAGAAATTAAGCACAGGAGCAGGCTATTCAGCCCTTTGAGCCTGTTCTGTCATTCAACATGACCTTGCCTGATCATGTGTTCACATATTAATCTGTGTACAGAGTCAGCGGGGGAGGGGGGGGGGTTTGGTGGTGGGCGGGTGGCGGGGATCAGTGTGAATGGGAGGACAGCTGCCATGTTGCCAACATGTTGATCTCTCATTCCTTCTCTCACTCAGCACAGGTTGGCTGAGAACTAAAAATGGCGGGGAATGGGGGAAACGGGGCTGTTGGGCTGGGTTTGCAGAACAACCAGCTGTCACATTGCAATGTTGAATTTGGGAAGAAGTCAGTGTCGGGGCTGTCGAGGCTGGTGAAAGAAGCACAGCTGCACTGACACTCAGTGCAGAGTGAGAATGAGGAGGAGGAGAGGACAGTAATGAAGTGGAGTGGGAGTCTGTGTACTTTGCTGAGGTTTATCAAAAGGTAATGATTTCCCTTGAGGGGCATTGTAAAGCAAATGGTGCCAGACAAGTTCATTCCCCACACAGATCACAAAGGACGTTTCTCTCGATCAATGAGATGTGAAAACATAACACACATGAAAAGTAAGAGAATCTTTTGCTTTCATAAGAAAATTGAGTTGGGACGTGCCGGGGGACTGCTTTATATTGAAGGCAATTCCTGTTTGAGTCTGTGTGAACATATTGCATGAAATGTATTTATTGTACACCTTACCATCTGCTCAGCTCATCATTTCTCACAATAGGGATCTGGTGTTGTGACTCCCATCATTATACATGACACAATGATCTTGTAATTTCACTATTTATGGCTCAGTACTCTGGTTAAAATCAAAGGTACAAGACATTTCCCCTTGACAGTTTCTACACAAAGTATTTAGTTTGCTGTAAAGTACATTGGGACATCCCCCAAGAGCTATAAAAGATACAAAACTCTGGAATTCCCTCCCCATATCTCTCTGCTTCCCTGCCTCTCTCTTTCTTCTCCTCTAAGATATTCTTAAAAAGTTACTTCTTTCAACAAACTTTTGGCGACTTTATTTGTTCAGGGAGCTGGTGTGGCCGTCTATACCAGCATTTATTGCTTCCCTTAACTGTTCTTGAGAAGGTGGTGGTGAAGTTAAAGCATGACAGTCCCAGAGGGGGTTAGGCATGTGCAAAATGCTTTTCGAAAAGCTCCTTTTGTACTTCATGGTGTGATGGAGCCAAACTATGGGACTGAAAGGGACCATTTAGCCCATTGAGTCAATGCTCGTTCTTTGCACAGCAATCCTGTCAGTCCCAATCCTCAGCTTTATCCCTAAGGCCCCAAGCCTTATTTCTCTCAAGTCTGCATCCAATTTAATTTTGGGAGCGTTGGTGACTTGTTACATTAAAGGCACTATATAAATGAAGGTTGTTGCTGAAATGTTCTAAACAAAAATTATTTATCTTGGCTTTGGTTGATTTGCTAATTGGTTTTGCATTTCAAATGGATATGTCCTTGAATAGAATGTTTTGTAGAGCTATGGGGAAAGTGCTGGTGAGTGGAACTAATTGATTGGTCTTTCACAGATATAGCGCAGCACAAGAGCTGAATAGCTGCCTGCTGGGCATTGGAGACAGTTCAAAAGAGATTCACTCAGCTTTTTTTACTGATGAAGGGCCTCGGCCCGAAACGTCAGCTTTTGTGCTCCTGAGATGCTGCTTGGCCTGCTGTGTTCATCCAGCTCCACACTTTGTTCGCTTGGAATCTCCAGCATCTGCAGTTCCCATTATCTCTCCCCCCTTCACTCAGCTGATTCCTGGTTGACTTATGAAGAACAGCTAAACAGGCTGGGCCTTTATTCCTTCGAGGTTAGCAGAAGGAGGGATGACCTTACGGAGGAGGCATGACAGGGGAGGTGATCAGATAATGTTTACGCTGGGGTGGGAATCTCAAACTTGGGCATATAGTCCCAGAATGAGAGAACACTCATTTAGAACTGATATTTGAAGGAATTTCTTCTCTGAAGGAATTTCTGGAATTCTCTACCCTGGAGAGGTGTAGAGGCTAGATCAATGCAAGTATTTAGAGAGCAAGTGGATGGGTTTGTGAAAGGTCAGGGGGTTGACGGCTATGAAGAGCTCTCGCAAAAGAGCAGTCAAGGCCTGAGTCAGATCAACCATGATCTTGTTGAATAGTAAGGCAGGCTCGAGGGGCTGAATGGATGTCTCCTACTCGTGTTTCTTATGGCGTATCCAGATGAGACAGAGAGAGAAATAGGAGAGGAAAGGGATCACAATATTGATCAAGGAGTCAATCATAGCAGTGAGGAAAGATAATATCTTGAGGCTATATGACCTCAAAAGGAGTAATCACACTATGGGGAGTTTCTGCCTTCTCGAACAGCTGCAGTCTGTGTGCTGTGGGTTGACCCACATGCCCTTAGGGAGAGAATTCCATGATTTTAACCCAGCGACACTGAAGGAACGGCGATATATTTCCAAATCCGGATGGTGAGTGGCTTGGAGGGGAACTTGCAGGGGGTGGCGTTCCCAAGTATCAGCTGCCCTTGTGCTTCCAGGCAGAAATAGTTATGAATTTAGAAGATGCTGCCTAAGGAGCCTTGGTGAATTTCTGCAGTGCACCTTGTAGATGATATACTCTGCTGCTATGCCATTCGTGGAAAGAGTAAATGTTTTTTGATGTTATGCCAATCAGGTACACTGCTTTGTCCTGGATGGTGTTGAGCTTCTTGAGTGTTGTTGAAGCTACAACCATCCAGGCAAGTGGGGAGTACTCCATCACACTCCTGACTCATGCCTTGTAGATGGTGGACAGACTTTAGTCTAGAGATGAGTTATTCAGTTCAGGATTCCTAGTCTTTGACTTGCTCTTGTAGTCTCTGTATTTACATGGCGAGTCCAGTTCAATGTCTGGTCAATAATAACGCCAGACCATTGATAGTGATGGTAATTCCAATGGTAATACGATGGATAATAAGGAGCAGTTGTTGGTTTCTCTCTTGTAGGAGATGTCATGTGGGATGGATGGTACGTGTCACTATATCAGGGATGTTTTGCAGTTCTTCCTGTGCACAGATTGCTTCATTGTCTGAAGGGATGGGAGTGGAACTAATTGTATAAACAACGGCAAACATCCTCACTTCCCAGTTTATGATGGAGGGAAGGTCATTGATGAAGCAGCTGAAGATGGTTGGGCTGTGGACACTCCCCTGAGGAAGAACTCCTGCAGAGATATCCTGAAACTGAGGTGACTGACCTCTGGCAACATCTTATAATGTCCCAAGTCTCCTAATGTCCTTGAGGGAAAGACACTGGCATCTGTCGAAAGGACTGCAACTTGCCCCCCGCAGTGGTCGAGAACACCCTTGACTGCGTCTCCCGCATTTCCCGCAACACATCCCTCACACCCCACCCCCGCCACAACTGCCTCCAGAGGATCCCCCTTGTTCTCACATACCACGCCACCAACCTCCGGATACAACGTATCATCATCCGACACTTCCGCCATCTACAATCCGACCCCACCACCCAAGACATTTTTCCATCCCCACCCTTGTCTGCCTTCCGGAGAGACCACTCTCTCCGCAACTCCCTTGTCTGCTCGACACTCCCCTCCAACCCCACCACACCCGGCACCTTCCCCTGCAACCGCAGGAAATGCTACACTTGCCCCCACACCTCCTCCCTCACCTCTATCCCAGGCCCCAAAATGACTTTCCTCATTAAGCAGATGTTCACCTGCACATCTGCCAATGTGGTATATTGTATCCATTGCACCCGGTGTGGCTCCCTCTACATTGGGGAAACCAAGCAGAAGCTTGGGGACCGCTTTGCAGAACACCTCCGCTCAGTTCGCAATAAACAACTGCACCTCCCAGTCGCGAACCATTTTAACTCCCCCTCCCATTCTTCAGACGACATGTCCATCATGGGCCTCCTGCAGTGCCACAATGATGCCACCCGAAGGTTGCAGGAACAGCAACTCATATTCCACTTGGGAACCCTGCAGCCCAATGGTATCAATGTGGACTTCACATGCTTCAAAATCTCCCCTTCCCCCACTGCATCCCAAAACCAGCCCAGCTCGTCCCCTCCACCCACTGCATCACAAAACCAGCCCAGCCTGTCTCCGCCTCCCTAACCTGTTCTTCCTCTCACCTATCCCTTCCTCCCACCTCAAGCCGCACCTCCATTTCCTACCTACTAACCTCATCCCACCTCCTTGACCTGTCCGTCTTCCCTGGACTGAACTATCCCCTCCCTACCTCCCCACCTCTACTCTCCACCTATCTTGTTTTCTCTCCATCTTCGGTCCGCCTCCCCCTCTCTCCCTATTTATTCCAGAACCATCACCCCATCCCCCTCTCTGATGAAGGGTCTAGGCCCGAAACGTCAGCTTTTGTGCTCCTAAGATGCTGCTTGGCCTGCTGTGTTCATCCAGCTCCACACTTTGTTATCTTGGATTCTCCAGCATCTGCAGTTCCCATTATCACACGGCATTCCTACCTTGCCTGGCCTACATGGGACTCCAGGAGCCACTGCAACATGGTTTACCCTGATCTGCCCTTTGGGTAATGAAGGTTGGTCCAGCTAAGGATGTTCACATCCATTGGATGAATTAAAAGTGTGACTCCATACAGCAGAGTGTATGCCGGTTTGATTTCCAATCATCTCCAGTTTTGCGAGGGGTTACTTGATGCCACGTTTGGTTGCATGCAGTCCCGAATTCATCGATTTAAGCTAACGAATCAACATTTTAAGCAATGTTAACATCAGGATCGAAGGCAGCGACATTGCTGTTTTACTGAATCCAAATTAAACCTCTGATCGCTACTGACACTGCTATCAATATCAGGTTTTCTCTCAGACTCGATTGCCTTCAGGCAGAATGAACAAGCAGAATAGCAAATTTAAATAACATCCATTCTGAATATAAATGTGTAATTCCCAGCAGACATTTTTTTGAAAGATATTCATGATGGAAATAGCTTTGTAAAGGTTTCTTAAATTAATGTGTCGACACAGTGTTTGCTCCAAATTACAGTGACTGGCAAAACATGGTTGTGAAGAGCCCCTTTCAATTATAAGTGTTTAACATGAGGCCATTCAGCCCCTTGAGTCAGAGCTGCCATTTAATTAAATTGTATCGGAACTCCCATTTCCTTGCTGTTGTTCTGTGTGCTTTTTACCTTTGGCTGGCAAAAGAAAATCTATCAGCTTTGAAACGTGTGCGATGACTGGGGAGGAAAAAAACATAAGACTGGAAGTGCACATTTAGAAACAAGAAAGGAATTATTTGAGTGTTTATTTTTGTTGCAGAAAGCTGTAAAATTAACTTGGCCAGATTTAGTGGAGGTTTCTCAGTCCAACTTTTAGAATGCACATGGTGTTTTGCAAATTCATTTCAGGTGTTATTTTTCTGCAAGCAAGTGTTTTGAAATGGAAGGTGTTGTCAGTTTGTGTGAGGATGATGGATGTGTAATATATTATTCAGGAGTTACTGATTTTTATCCATCTCTCACCGTGGCAACTATGTCAGTCTATTTGTAACCTTGGATTTAGTTATGACCCTGAAACAATCTACTGTTTAAATATCACTACGACCATCTATTTCCACCTCCCCAACATCTCCGGACTTCACCCCTGTCTCAGCCCTTCTGCTGAACCCTCAGGCAGGATTTTGGTATTCTGAACTTGACTATTTCATTACAGACTTCCCAGATTCGCCAACTTTAGGTACATTTAAGTCGTCATTGGATGAGCATATGGACGTACGTGGAATAGTATAGGTTAGATGGGCTTCAGATCTGTATGACAGGTCGGCACAACATCGAGGGCCGAAGGGCCTGTACTGTGCTGTAATGTTCTATGTTCTATGTTCTATATAATGCAGGAAAGACCTCGTTAGCCAAATTCCCAAACTTCTGGATTTCTCATACAACAAAAATCCGAGGTTCATTAGGGGATTTAGGAACAATGGGATGGGGTAACAAAGACTTTACTGTATTGGCTCCTGAAAGGAAAGAATGGATCAGATGTTTTAAGAAAGCTAGCTCAAGACTGAGCTTGTCAGTGCAGGCAGGATGTTGCAGCCAGATAGGGGAGTGTTCTGAGCAAGGGTCACCAGACCCAAAACGTTAACTCTGTTTTCTCCTTCAAAGATGCTGCCAGACCTGCTGAGCTTCTCCAGCAACTGCGATTTTGTTCTTGAGAACAGTATTTACAACCGGTCCTGGCTACTCATTTTTAAAATGCGCGTTCATCTCGTGGCAGCAATGAGTTGAGTTCTCCCAGCGCCTCTAGTGTTTCTAATGTAACGGGACGATTCTGGTAACTGGCACATCCCATTCCCTGTGCATGGGAGATTTACTGTGCTTGGAAATGCAGGTCCTGATCATACTGTGCTCAGGTGTACAACACAAGTCAGACCAGTATGTGAGATAATGGAAACTGCAGATGCTGGAGAATCCGAGATAACAAGGTGTGGAGCTGGATGAACACAGCAGGCCAAGCAGCATCAGAGGAGCAGGAAGGCTGACGTTTCGGGCCTAGACCCTTCTTTAGATGTCTGATGCTGCTTTGCCTGCTGTATTCATCCAGCTCCACACCTTGTTAGCTCAGACCAGTATGTGTCACTCACACGTTTTACAGCTGGGGTACCCTCCATAAACCAGAGGTCACTCAAAACTCTCTGCCCTGGCTACCCCCCCAGGCCTACTCACACATCGCACCCTGGGCTCAAGGACCTGTATCTGACTCCCAGTTCAGCCTTGATTTTAAAATTCTCACCTTTGTTTCCAACATCCTTCCATGGATTCGACCCTTTCCCCTAACTGCACTGCCCCGTGAGTGATTGCGAGTGCCCCTTCTGCTGCCTGTACTCCCAAGGTCTGGAATTCTTTCCCTCAGATGCATCAGTTCTTCAACCTGATCTAACGAAAGGTCACCGGGCCCAAAACAGTAACTCTGATTTCTCTCCTCAGATGCTGCCGGACCTGCTGAGCTTTTCCAGCAACTTCTGATTTTGGTTTGAAGCATCTTTTGGTGATTTTTTTATTTTGGCTCTCCAACTTAAACTCCTGCTCCGCTGAGCTCTACCTTCACTAGGTATTTCTCTCAGCCCTTTAGCCTTTCTACTGTGCTGTGCGATGATTCCCTTAAGGCATTCAAGCAAGACAGCTTGATCGTATCGTGGGTCCTGGGAATAGGCAATGTGCCCTCAATGTGGGTCAAACACAGAATCTACCACCTGATCCAGGCCTGGGGTCAGGCTACTTCTCTTGATGGCTGGTGTAGGATTCTCGATCTGAACCCTTCCCCTCATGAGACACTTTGGATGTTATATGTTATATTCCTGTCTGTGTAAATGTCTGGCTAATCTGTTTCATGCAAAGACTTACATCCCCCTGAGGATTCTTCGGGATTGTGACTGAAGCTGGCTTGGAACCTGCCGACACATTGCCATAACAAATCCACCAATTACCCCGAACTCTGTTTGATGGGCTTTTCTGTTCCGTGTCACTCATCTCACTGATTTCAGCATGGTGCTCTTCAGTTCACAACTGCACATTTCCTGTTAAACCAGGCACAGCTCTCTGGTTCTAATTAAACCGCTGTCTGTGCATTACATATTCCACATTATCGCAAGGACAGAGAACATTCGCCTCATGTTCATGTTGGACACAAAAGAGACTGAATAGGTTACGTTATGCGATTGATTTGCATGTCCTCCTAAAGACGAACAAGCTGGCTTGTAATCTCTTGAGTGTAGAAGATTAAGGCTGATCTCTTTGTGGAACTGTTAAAGATGTTTGAAAAATCTGGTCAAGGTGACAGGGATACTAGTTCCTGGAATGCTCGGAGGTGGAGGGGAGTTCCAAACGAAGGAACGTAATCCCACAGTTAGAGCCAGATTGTTCAGGGAGACATCCCTGTAGCCCAATTGGATCAAAGGGCAGCTCTCTGATTACAGAGAGAGAGAGACAACTGATTGTATTTTAACCTGAGCGTCTCCAGGTCTCTATTCAGGGGTGAGGTTGAGAAAGAGAGTCCTTTATGGTAACCTGAGCCAGATCAGGAATTGAACCCTCCTGCTGGTGTCACTTTGTGCAGCAAACCAGCCATCCAGCCAACTGAGCCGCTTTGTTTTGGTAGGAGGGTTGATCATGGAGTGGGTTGGAGAGAAAAGAAGGAGTCAGAGTGGTTTGGGGGCAAGGGCAGGTGGGTGGTTTTTATTGGTTACTCTCTCATGCCCCATCCCCACCCCCAAAAATGCCCCCAGAGTGGGGCAATTGGAGGCACTCCACAAACTCAGAAAGCCGATTGCCCTGGTTTCCATCCTGGGAGGGCAGCCATGCCTCACCTGGGCAGTCAGGGTGGGATTTGAGTGCCCATGAATTGGCTACTGAAGGCATTGATTGGTGACAAGGCCAAGAGGTTACCCATGGGCTTTTCTGCACAGGCGTCCATCGCTGAGGTGGTGGGAATGGGGCAAGTGGCCTCCTCGGGACCACCACGTCCAACTATCTGGCAATCCCATCATGTTCCACACCATCTCCAGTGAGGGCACCATCATATCTTCAGGGTCAATTGAGAATTTCAGAAAACTAATATTGCTGGATTTTTATTCATTTAGGGTTACAAAACAAAGGTGTGTCTGTGGTCTGATACAAGTCAGCCATGATCTAATTGAAAGATAGAACAGTTTTGAGGGCTGAATGGCCACCTCTGGTTCCTGTGTTCCAAAATAAATTTATTGAGTCGACCTTTGCAGAAGCAATTCCAGTCCTTTCTGACCTGATTCTAGCCCCTGTCCACAGAGCTGACAAAATGGTGACTTCAGGTAATTTAACACGGGAATGGGAATGACCAGATATCCTAGTTATCCTAGTGGAATCCCTGGGGAGGAAATACTGAAAAAAACCACTGAGGAGAGACATACATCTATATTTTGCTTCATAAACAGCAAAATGATATTCCTTTCCTTCAGAACATTGGGCCACGCCGAGACAATCATGAATAAATCTCAATGCTTTAGCCATTAGGAGGCTACTTACTAATATCATGATAATTATTGCTTCCAGAGAGAATAAGATATTTTTTACTGGGCATTACAAAGCTGAGAAATAAAAACTTCTGAGATAACAAGGTGTAGAGCTGGATGAACACAGGAGGCCAAGCAGCATCAGAGGAGCAGGAAAGCCGACGTTTCGGGCCGAGACCCTTCTGAAAAAAACTCCACACCTTGTTATCTTGGATTCTCCAGCATCTGCAGTTCCTACTATCTCTGAAATAAAAACTTCTGCTCAGTGGTTAGCACTAATGCCCCATAGCACCAGTGACCCAGGTTTGATTCCATCCTTGGGTGACTCACTATGTGGAGTTTACTGTGTCTGTGGGGGTTCCCTTCAGCTGCTCTGGTTTCTTCCCACAGTCCAAAGATGTGCAGGTTAGGTGGGATGGCCATGGGAAATACAGGGTCATGGGGATATGGTAGGGAGATGGGTCTGGATGATGGGGTCGGTGGCGGTGTCAGTGTGGACTTTATGGGCCAAATGGCCTGTTTCTATACTGTAGGGATTCTCAGTTCAATGCTCAGCAGAAAATTAAGTTTCCAGAGCAGATGGAAGGGTCTCGCTAATGGCATCTTCAGGAAGCACTCTGTAAAACCTTACCTTGGACCCATCTCCTCTGCAATGACCAAAACGGAACTTTTTTTCACATTAGCTGATCACAGCTGCAATCCAATGATCCAGACCCAACTAAGCCAAAATGGCTTCAGAGAGTGCTAGAACAACTTGTGCTCATAAACAGTGAAGCCATGATAGTCTTATCAGACCATACAGTGCTCCCTCCACTAAGAGTCATGGAGTTATACAGCACGGAAACAGACCCTTCAGTCCGACCATAATCCCAAAGTAAACTGGTCCCACCTGTCTGCACTTGGAACATATCCATCCAAACATTTCCTATTCATTTCTTACATCCAGGTGTTTTTTGAATGGTGTAACTGTGCCCATATCCTACACTTCCTCTGGCAGTTCGTTCCACACATGAACCACTCACTGTGCAAAAAAGCTGCCACTCATGTCCGAATAAAATCTTTCTCCTCTCGCCTTAAAAATATGCCCCTTGTCCTGGAATCCCCAACCCTGGGTAAAGAAACCTGCCAATCACCTTTTCTATGCCCCTTATGATTTTATAAACCTTTGTAAGGTCACCTCTCAGTCTGCTATGCTCCAGTGAGAAAAGACCCAGCCTATCCTTGTAACTGAGACTCTCCATTCCCAGCAACGTTCCCACTGCTGATGGTTTAACCTAACATTTCGCCTTAGGTAAGGGAGAGCCTGACAAGGAGTGCCCTACATGGTAACTTCAGCAAGTGTGGGAATTGAATTCATGCAGTTAGCCTCACTCTACCAACCAGCTGCACTGCCAAAATGAGCTATCCAACAACGCCTTTAGGAGAGCAAATTGTCTTCAAAGTCACATCCTCAGAATTACAATTAGACAAGGGATCCACACTGAACCAGAGGGAGGAGATATTCGGACTGGTAACTGAAAACTTGGGAGGTTTTAATGCCATAAGGGAAGAGAGGGAGGTAGAAATTCACTAAGGTTACTCAGACAGCACCTTCCAAACTCTCTCTGGAAGGACAAGGGCAGCAGATACATGGGGACACCACCCCCCTGCAAGCTCCCCTCCAAGTCACTCACCATCCTGACCTGGAAATATATCGCCGTTCCTTCACTGTCACTGGGTTAAAATCTTGGAATTCCCTCTTTAAGGGCATTATGGGTCAACCCATAGCACAGGGACTGCAGTGGTTCAAGAAAGCACCTCACCCCACCTTCTCAAGGGGCAACTGGGGACGGGGGCAATAAATACTGGGCCCAGCCAGTGACACCCACAAGCCAAAGTGTGAAAAAAGGAAGGAAAGCAGCAAGATTTAGGGGTGAAATAGAGAGTGTAGGCAATGGTGGAGTAATTACAATCAAAGGGCTGAGGGAAGGCGCATGGAACACCACAATTGGAGAGAATGGGATTTGGAGGTGGGTTCTGAGATAGTGAGGGAGGAAGGTGACACTCCAACAGCGAGACGATAAAACCCTTTTGGGTGTTCAGAATATCTTCCCTGTTTGCAAACTCAATGATTACCTTATTCACATTGACATAACTTGGGTCATCTTCTATCCTGTAATTACTGATCTTGTGCAGACAGATTGCACCATCCTTCGCCTGCGGCATGCAGTGTGAGATAGTATTGAAGTCACAGCGTGTGATGTTACTGAGATCTGACTGTGCTCAGCTGTGATGCCTCACCGCTGACTGTCTGTGAAAGCTGTGGCTTCTCTCACAGACGTTGTACAGTGTTCCTGGTGATGGCTCCAGGCCACAATTACTACACGGACATCATTATATCTCTAGACCAGACCCCGTGCTGCCTGTCACCATTCATACAGGCCTCCCTGGCTCAGGTTTGCCATTGGCTGCAAAAACTTACATCATCAGTGTGTTTCTGCAATAGCCACGTCAATGTCATTTCTGCCTCTCACTCAACACATTACACACAGGCCCCTCTGTCATTGGAATTAAAACCTGCTCCAACTTCTGGCAACTACAAAACTCACTGTCTCCCCTCTACAGCTCACTATTGGCCCACACCGCCCACCACCCCCACCCCCACCTTTACCCACACCTGGCCAAAGTACCCTCTGACCCTTCAGGAACACGACCATCCCCAAGGCAGACACTCCCTACTGACCTGACTCCTGATGCCCTCCTTACCTGACTCCCCCTCCACCCTTTTGCCTACCCCTGAGGGCCCCCACCACCCACCCTGAGCTGGCCCCATTGACACCACCCGAATGCCCACAGTCACATACCTCATCTCTCCCACCCCGACCTGTACACTCATACTGGACACCCTCAGTCTATCGTAAATTCTCAAATGCCTATCTGCGCCCCCCCATGCATGGACCACCTGCCACCCCACCCTGACAGCCAAATGGCAACCTACACCCCATGTGACACCCTAAGCCTTGTTAGCCACCCAAACCCCTTGCCTACATGGCATACTAACCGTCTCCACCCGGCACACTAACCCTCCTCACCCAGCACACTAACCCTTCTCACCCAGCACACTAACCCTCTACTTGCCCCCTCCCTACCTGGCACATTAGCCTCCCTTCCCACTTGGGACACCAATCCCTCTGCCCACCTGGCACACTATCTCTCCTCTCCACTTGGCACACTAAACTCCCTCCCTCTGTGGCACACTATCCCACCCTCCCCATCTGGCACACTAAATCCCCCTCCCTATGTGGCACACTATCCCACCCTCCCCACCTGGCACACTAAACCCCCCTCCCTACGTGGCACACTATCCCACCCTCCCCACCTGGCACACTAAACCCCCCTCCCTACGTGGCACACTATCCCACCCTCCCCACCTGGCACACTAAATCCCCCTCCCTACGTGGCACACTATCCTACCCTCCCCACCTGGCACACTAAACCCCCCTCCCTACGTGGCACACTATCCCACCCTCCCCACCTGGCAAACTAAATCCCTCTGCCTACGTGGCACATTATCCCACCCTCCCCACCTGGCACACTATCACAGCCTGCCCACCTGGCACACTATCACACCCTCCCTACATGGCACACCAACCTGGAACCACAAAGTGCTGTGTCCTCCACCAACATTCCCTTTAAGCTGCATTGCTGTATCGCCGTTGGGAGTCTCCCTCACACTCTGACGAGTGAATGAATTCTGCTTCCAGACGTTTCTGCCATGCTTGGAGGTTTGTCCCTCACTCATTTGGAACCATTTCCCCTTCACTGAGCATACACGCTAAGCTTCTTGCTCTCACTGTGAGAGTAGCTGTGCAAACTTGAGACCACTGAAACCAGCAGTAGCAGTAGGATCAAGTGGCTTCAGTACTATTACACACACTGTTGCTTGCACCCAGCCTGGCCGCTTGGGCCACTGGGAAGCTCCTGACCCAGACGCTCCACTGGAAAGCCTCCCTAAGGCCAACATTTTTTACGTGGTCTGGCTGAGAAAGAGGGCTCCAGCCAGACTGAGACAGTTGTGCCATTATCCATTTGTTACGACCTTGCTGCTTGTGGGATCTTGCTGTGCTCAAATTGGCTGCTGTGATTCTTGCATTGGGGGAGAGATCTGCGCACCGCCCGCCCAAAACAAAAACACTCACTAGAAAGCACTTTGGGAATTTTGTGGAAAATGGTACAAGATTCTATGATAATATGATACTTATATTACAACATTTAAAAGGCATCTGGATTGCTACATGAATAGGAAGGGTTTAGAGGGATATGGGCCAAATGCTGACAAATGAGACTGGATTTATTTCGGATAACTGCTCAGCACGGACTAGTTGGACCGAAAGGTCTGTTTCCATAGTGTACATCTCTATGACTCTATGATTTATTAAAACATAACTTTATCCACACTCCTCGACAACGATTAGGATTGAATCAAACACTGAGATTCTCAAAATACAAAGCATTGGATCTAAATCAAGAGAACCACTGGAGACCCATGAGACAAAAAGATTCCATGTGATCCACAATGAATGGTCCTTTGATCTGAGTCTCATGCAGAGTTGGCACTGTTTCAATAAGATGAAGATGGGGCCCTCAGACAGCTACAGCTGGCACGGCAAACAATGATTGTTTAATGACAGAACTCTGTGATATGATGCTGCTGGGATGTGTTTTGCTTTGAATTACAAATGTAATATTATAGTGAACACAATGAGATCATTATACAGGAGCTCTCTGCAACTTGACATGAGCTGTGCAATTTTGTTTTATGGCAGAGCGCTGTGCAATGAATTTTCAGAGTCGTGAAGAAACAAGCTTCCCCTTTTCAAAGAAAGAAAAGGAGAACATTTTCAGGTGCATCACTGACAGAGCAACGTCACCTTCAGGCTGACACACTATAGTGCCGGCAGGCTAAAGCCTGGCTCAGCCTGAAGACCTGTGATAATGGGAACTGCAGATGCTGGAGAATCCAAGATAATAAAATGTGAGGCTGGATGAACACAGCAGGCCAAGCAGCATCTCAGGAGCACAAAAGCTGACGTTTCGGGCCTAGACCCTTCATCAGAGAGGGGGATGGGGTGAGGGTTCTGAAATAAATAGGGAGAGGGGGGAGGCGGACCGAAGATGGAGAGAAAAGAAGATAGGTGGGGGGGAGAGTATAGGTGGGGAGGTAGGGAGGGGATAGGTCAGTCCAGGGAAGACGGACAGGTCAAGGAGGTGGGATGAGGTTAGTAGGTAGGAGATGGAGGTGCGGCTTGGGGTGGGAGGAAGGGATAGGTGAGAGGAGGAACAGGTTAGGGAGGCAGAGACAGGTTGGACTGGTTTTGGGATGCAGTGGGGGAAGGGGAGATTTTGAAGTTGGTGAAGTCCACATTGATACCATTGGGCTGCAGGGTTCCCAAGCGGAATATGAGTTGCTGTTCCTGCAACCTTCGGGTGGCATCATTGTGGCACTGCAGGAGGCCCATGATGGACATGTCATCTAAAGAATGGGAGGGGGAGTGGAAATGGTTTGCGACTGGGAGGTGCAGTTGTTAATTGCGAACCGAGCGGAGGTGTTCTGCAAAGCGGTCTCCAAGCCTCCGCTTGGTTTCCCCAATGTAGAGGAAGCCACACTGGGTACAGTGGATGCAGTATACCACATTGGCAGATGTGCAGGTGAACCTCTGCTCAATGTGGAAAGTCATCTTGGGGCCTGGGATAGGGGTGAGGGAGGAGGTGTGGGGGCAAGTGTAGCATTTCCTGCGGTTGCAGGGGAAGGTGCCGGGTGTGGTGGGGTTGGAGGGCAGTGTGGAGCGAACAAGGGAGTCACGGAGAGAGTGGTCTCCCCGGAATGCAGACAGGGGTGGGGATGGAAAAATGTCTTGGGTGGTGGGGTCGGATTGTAGATGGCGGAAGTGTCGGAGGATGATGCGTTGTATCCGGAGGTTGGTGGGGTGGTGTGTGAGAACAAGGGGTATCCTCTTTGGGCGGTTGTGGCGGGGGCGGGGTGTGAGGGAAGTGTTGCGGGAAATGCGGGAGACGCGGTCAAGGGCGTTCTCGACCATTGTGGGGGGAAGGTTGCGGTCCTTGAAGAACTTGGACATCTGGGATGTGCGGGAGTGGAATGCCTCATCGTGGGAGCAGATGCAGCGGAGGCGGAGGAATTGGGAATAGGGGATGGAATTTTTGCAAGAGGGTGGGTGGGAGGAGGTGTATTCTAGGTAGCTGTGGGAGTCGGTGGGCTTGAAATGGACATCAGTAACAAGCTGGTTGCCTGAGATGGAGACTGAGAGGTCCAGGAAGGTGAGGGATGTGCTGGAGATGGCCCAGGTGAACTGAAGGTTGGGGTGGAAGGTGTTGGTGAAATGGATGAACTGTTCGAGGTCCTCTGGGGAGCAAGAGGCGGCGCCGATACAGTCATCAATGTAACGGAGGAAGAGGTGGGGTTTGGGACCTGTGTAGGTGCGGAAGAGGGACTGTTCCACGTAACCTATAAAGAGGCAGGCATAGCTGGGGCCCATGCGGGTGCCCATGGCCACACCCTTAGTCTGTAGGAAGTGGGAGGAATCGAAAGAGAAGTTGTTGAGGGTGAGGACCAGTTCGGTGAGGCGGATGAGGGTGTCGGTGGAGGGGGACTGGTCGGGCCTGCGGGACAGGAAGAAGCAGAGGGCCTTGAGGCCATCTGCATACGGAATGCAGGTGTATAGGGACTGGACATCCATGGTGAAAATGAGGTGTTGGGGGCCACGGAATTGGGAGTCCTGGAGGTGGTGGAGGGCATGGGTGGTGTCACGGACGTAGGTGGGGAGTTCCTGGACCAAAGGGAGAAAATACTGGCCAGATAGGTGGAGATGAGTTCGGTGGGGCAGGAGCAGGCTGAGTCGATGGGTCGACCAGGGCAGGCAGGTTTGTGGATTTTGGGAAGGAGATAGAAACGGGCCGTGCGGGGTTGGAGAACAATGAGGTTGGAGGCTGTGGGTGGGAGGTCCCCTGAGGTGATGAGGTCATGAATGGTGTTGGAGATGATGGTTTGGTGCTCGGGTGTGGGGTCATGATTGAGGGGACGGTAGGAGGTGGTGTCGGAGAGTTGGCGTCTGGCCTCGGCGATGTAGAGGTCAGTGCGCCATACTACCACTGCGCCACCCTTGTCTGCGGGTTTGATGGTGAGGTTGGGGTTGGAGCGGAGGGAGCGGAGGGCTGCCCGTTCTGTGGGGGAGAGGTTGGAGTGGGTGAGAGGGGTGGAGAGGTTGAGGCGGTTAATGTCTCGACGGCAGTAGGAGATGAAGAGGTCGAGGGAGGGTAGGAGGCCTGGGGGTGGTGTCCAGGAGGAGGACTTGTGTTGGAAGTGGGTGAAGGGGTCAGTGGAAGGAGGGTTAGGTTCCCGGTTGAAGAAGTAGGCGTGGAGGTGAAGGCGGCGGAAAAACTGTTCTATGTCTAATCGTGACTGGTATTGGTTGATGTGTGGTTGTAGGGGGACAAAGGTGAGCCCCTTATTGAGGACTGACCGTTCGTCCTCAGTTAGTGGGAGGTCTGGGGGGATGGTGAAAATGTGGCAGGGTTCAGACCTGCCTCCTTCCTGCTTTACAAAAATCTTCCCCAGAAACGTGAGAAAGTTCTCGGTAATTGGCCAGAGAGCTGGGTCATGAGTGTGATTTTGTGGAAGACGAGGTGAAATTTATTGCCCCTCCCTGCCCTGGGGTTTGGAGGAAGTGAGGAGGTCAGCTAAAGCTGCAGAGTAGAGAACCCAACACCTCCCCAGAGAGTGGGCAGTCCCATTTTTCCTTTATTCATTCACAGGACGAGGGTGTCACTGGCCAGGCAGCATTTATTGCTTAATTGTTAAGATCCCTAATTGCCCAGAGGGCAGTTAAGAGTCAACCACATTGCAGTGGGTCTGGAGTCACATGTAGGCCAGACCAGGTGAGGATGGCAGTTTCCTTCCCTAAAGGAATGAGTGAACCAGATGGGTTTTTCCAACAACCGACAGTGGATTCATTAGATTCTTAATTCCAGATATTTTTAATTGAATTCAAATTCCACCATCTGCCGTGGCAGGATTCAAACCCCGGTCCCCAGAACGTTATCTGGATTAACAGTCCAGCGATAATACCACTAGGACATCACCTCCCCTGCTTAATATAGCAATGTGGAAAATATGAGCAGGAGTAGGCTTTGAGATTACTGTACCATTCATTCATTCATTGGTGGTCCATTGCAGGTAAGGATGACTCTTTTCCACCCTCAGGGTGTTTGTCTCACAGACCGCTAGAGCAGGGCCTCCAAAATCTGCCTGCCGCAAAATGTGCTGGGAAGAAAAATACAACAGCAGCAGCGTCTACCATTCAGTGTGATCACAGCTGCTTGGGAGGTGGATGCAGATTCAATAGTAACTTTTTTAAAAATGGAAATTGTATAAAATATTTGAAGGGGGAATCTTTGCAGAGCTATGGGAAAGAACATAGCAGGAAAGAGATGGGTCATCAAATGCATTCAAGGATGAGAGAGGCAGATTTTTAATGAATAATAAATAAAGAATAAAGAATGAGGAAGAGAGTCGAGGGGTCAAGGGCAAAAAGCAGGAAAGTGGATTTAAGGATTATCAGATCAGCCATTGACTGGTACAGCACACTGATGGGCTGAATGGCCTCTATCTGCTTCTAGTCTCATAGTGTCATGGGAATGGGGCTGATTGGAGAGCTCCCTCAATGAAACAGACACAGGCACATTGTGAGTATCGAGGAGGAATTTGAAACCTGTTCAGCTCTTTCAGCCGATTGAGGGGGTAGATAGAGAGAAGTTGTTTCCACCGGAAGGGAAAGTTGGGGGGAGTCCAGAATAAGGGTTGAACCTTCAAATAAGGGCAAGGCTGATGGGGGTTAGGCCAAGTCCACACAGAAAGGGAACAGAAATCCGTATCTCACTTCCCAAAACGGTGCAGAGTCTGCGGGGACAAATGAAAACTTGTCAGGATAAGAGCAATTGGATGAAGTTAAGATTCAGGCCAGTCATGACTGAACTGAATGGCTCAAGGGGCTGAATGGCCTCCCCAGTTCCTACGACCCAATTTTCAGAGGACCTATAGAAAGCACTCACTCATGTTATTACTGTGTCAACCTTTGTGGCAGGTTGTCTACAAAAAATGTCTAATTCTAACTCCAACACGTTGAACCAGAGGAACATTTGCAATGTGCTGATAATAACTTTTGTTTCCTCTGTGACTGCTGACCTACACTGGCTCCCAGTGTGAGGATTTTAACATTTCTTGTCTGCATTTTCAAATCCCTCCAGGGCCCTGGCATTTCCTCCAGTCAGCTCTTCCAGCCACATGATCCTGTGAGATCTCTCCATTCATCTAACTCTGGCTTCTGGTGCATCCCTCATTTGAATTTCATCACCATTGACTGCTACATCTTCAGATGTTGATTTGCAATCCACTTATCAGAACTCCCGATCTCCTGACTTCCTCTGTCTTCACACCCCCTGTCTCCCCATCATCTACAAGGCACAAGACTTGCCTGGATGAGTGCTGTTGCAAGAACAGTAAGGAAGCTTCACACCATCGATGACAAATTAACCACTTTCACAAACATCCCATTCCCACCACCAACAGATTTGAGCTGTAGCACTGTGTATAGTCTACAAGATACACTGGAGAAATTAAACAAGCCTCCTTAGACAGCATCTTCCGAACCCACGACCACTTCCATCCAGAAGGACAAGACACCATGGGAACACCACCGCCTGCAAGTTCCCCTCCAAGCCACCCACTATCCTGACTTGGGAATATATCACAGTTCCTTCAGTGTCGCTGGGTCAAAGTCCTGAAACTCCCTCCCACAGTACAGCAGCTATACCTAATGGATTGCAGCAGTTAGAGAAGGCATCTCCTACTACCTTCTCAAGGGTGTAGGAGTTTTGACCTGGGACAAAGACTCAGGAGGCAGGCAGGATTCAGGTAAGTGGAAGGTGTTTATTCAAGGGGTAATTAGGGATGGACAATAAATGCTGGCTCAGACAACAATGCACATTGCCCATGAATAAATATTTAAAACCCCTTTTGTGTCTTAGCATCATATTTTATTTGCTGATGATCCTTGCGACATGGTAAAGGGGCTATATAAATATATATTCTTACTCTTGGTAATGGGTGCTAGTCCCAGGCTCAATAGAAGACGAAGCCTGATTTTCAGAAAGGCTCACGGTCTGGGACATTTGGATTATAAGAGGCGCAAATCCCCCAAACTCCGTATCAATAACATGGCTTGCAAGCAGGAGATGGACAAGTGAGGCAGGGCCATGAGCCTCAGTTGAAATGGTCCTCTGAGATAAAACAGGCCCCTCGAGGAGGCGCTGGGACCAGGTAAAACCCGGTGCTGGGGTAGGGTCAGATTAGACTGCTGACAATGCCCCCCCCACCCACCCCCAATCTCCCAGTGGCCAAATAACTAGCTAACTCTTCATCACAAGGCCCCCACACAAGTGCTGAGTGCTGGAGGAGATATAGATGCCTGTGGAACTAAAACATGACTGGATTAAATAGAGGAGAGGGAGGGTGTTAAATTAATGGAAGAATACATCTTTGCATTTGGGGGTGGAGATTGGGGGGCAAAGATAGATTTTTGAACTGTAAAAGAATTAAGGGTTATGGTGAGCTGGTGTGTAAGTGGAGCAGAGTCCATGAAAAAATTAGTCATGATCTTATTGAATGGAGCAGGCTATAATAGGTCAGATGGCCTACTCCTGCTTCTATTTCTTACACTCTTATGTTGTTAAAACTCTTAGTTCCTTATTAAAAACATTCACTATGTTGATGTAACCATTGATGTATTTATCTCTCTTCCTTAATTGCCCTTGAGATGGCTATTAAAAGCTGGTATTAGTGAGATGTAATAACTGTCTGTAGATTCTTTCAATACTACATTCCCCATACTTAGAGTCTCATGTTACGAGAAATAATGTAAACATTAAAGTAACGAACGAAGATTGGTGGAGTAGCTGATAGTGAAGGGGACTGTTGGAGATTACAGCCTAATATAGATAGATTGGAGAGTTGGACAGATAAATGTTCAGATGGAGTTCAATCCGAGCAAATGCGAGGTGATGCATTTTGGAAGATCAAACTCAAGGGCGAACTATACAGTAAATGGAAAAGTCCTAGGGAAAATTGATGTTCAGAGAGGTCTGGGTGTTCAGGTCCATTGTTCCCTGAAGGTGGCAATGGAGGTCAATAGGGTGGTCAAGAAGGCATATGGCATGCTTTCCGTCATTGGACGGGGTATTGAGTACAAGAGTTGGCAGGTCATGTTACAGTTGTATAAGGCTTTGGTTCGGCCACATTTGGAGTACTGTGTACAGTTCTGGTCGCCACATTACCAAAAGGATGTGGATGCTTTGGAGAGGGTGCAGAGGAGGTTCACCAGGATGTTGCCTGGTATGGAGGGTGCTAGCAATGAAGAGAGGTTGAGGAGATTAGGACTATTTTCATTCAAAAGATGGAGATTGAGGGGGGGCCTGATTGAGTCTACAAAATCATGAGGGGTATAGACAGGGTGGATAGCAAGAAGCTTTTTCCCCAGAGTGGGGGACTCAATTACTAGGGGTCATGAGTTCAAAGTGAGAGGAGGAAAATTTAGGGGAGATATGCGTGGAAAGTTCTTTACACAGAGGGTGGTGGGTGCCTGGAACGCGTTGCCAGTGGAGGTGGTAGACGCAGACACGATAGTGTCTTTTAAGATGTATCTGGACAGGTACATGGATGGGCAGGGAGCAAAGGGATAGAGACTGTTAGAAAATAGATGACAGGTTAGACAGAGGATCTTGATTGGCGCAGGCTTGGAGGGCTGAAGGGCCTGTTCCTGTGCTGTAATTTTCTTTGTTTTTTTATTGCCGCATCAGGTAACAATTATTTGCTGGAGGCAAAATACGGATCAAATTGCTGGTATCCTTGATTGAAGAGACACCCACAGTGCTGTTAGGAATGTGGAGATTGTAGTCACCCTTAAAAAAGTGTTGGTGAGCTGCCTCCATGAACCCCTGCAGTCCTTGGGCTTTAGGCTGACCTATAGGATTTAGACTCAGCGACAATGAAGGAACGGCGATATATTTCCAAGTCGGGATAGTGAGTGGCTCGGAGGGGAACTTGGTGGCGTTCCCATGTATCTGCTGCCCTCATCCTTCGGAATAGTGAAGGCAATTGTGGGCTTGTTTTTATTTATGGCCATAATCGCTAGAAATAGTGCGATTTCATTGTCAAGAAATGTTTTAGATTCAGTACTTTTTAATCAACTGGTTCAGGTATGTTACAATATCGGCATGGAGTGGGCGGGTCTTGAACCCAAAACGTCTGACCCAGCGGGAGGGACATTACCATTGCTCCATTAGACCTGTCATGTTTTAGATTCAGGTGGCTCAGGGAGCTTTATTCACGTGACAGTGTGGCTGCAGATTTGATCAGGTTCAGTGGCAGAGGCAAACAATATAAATAGTGGCCAAACAAGCAAGGGATGTACTTTCGTCAACACTCACATCGCCAAGTTCGAGCCTCCTGCCAAGATGCCTGAATGATGAGCTCAGGAACATGCATAGCGAGCCATCTGGCCTAGATATAAATCAGACAAGTGTTAAATAATGGTGCCACCTCTCTATTAACACTACACACATAATGTACAGCATTCCAAATGTCACATGTTAAATGACTCAAATTCATTTTGAGATGCTTGTCTGAGCCTTTTAGTTCTGAATGCTGATGTGAGGAAATGTGATATTGAACTGTATAGCGCCACAAGCCACTCGGCCCGAAGATGCCAGTTCTAGCTCCTACATAAGCGTCAGTCTATCAGAACGGCTTTCTATTCCTTCCTTATGTGCTTCCCTAGTTCAATTGAGCAATCCGTGTAGCCCCAGGCCGTAGCTTTTTCTTTGTGCTCCTGCACGGCTTTCTTCACAAGGGATTATCTGGAGTTACATCTGAATCTGTTTCAGCCTCCCTTTTAGTGCATTCCAGGTCACAGCTCGCTGTATAATAAATAATTCTTCACCTCCCCCGATCCCTGTGCTTCTTCCACTAATGAGGTGGTGAAACCAGGACCTCACTGCTTGACATCCCCCTGGGGTGAGGGCGGTTGAGGTGGGGAATGAGGAGGGGGTGACTCACATCCACCTCACTAACTGAGTTCTGGGGGAGAAAGCCCATTAGAGACTTTCTTGATTGATCACCGGTGGGGGCCCTTAAACATAGAACATAGAACAGTACAGCACAGTGCAGGCCCTTCAGCCCACGATGTTGTGCAACCTATTATCTTACTCTAAGATCAAACTAACCTGCATGCCCTTCATTTTACTATCATCCATGTGCCTATCCGAGAGTCACTTAAATGTATCTGACTCCACTACCACTGCCAGCAGCACATTCCACGCACCCACCACTCTCTGTGTGAAGAACCTACCTCTGACATTTCCCCTATGCCTTCCTCCAATCACCTTAAAATTATGTCCTCTCAGTTTAGTCGTTTCCGCCCTGGGAAAAAGTCTCTGGCTACCCACTCCATCTATGTCTCTCATTATCGTGTACATCATCTTGTAAATGGTCAATTAACAGCTACTTAGGTGACTCAGCTCACCACCTCACAGATTACGCACCTCTCCCTATCATTCAGGGAAGGTGGTGAGTTTCCCAAGTGGGACTCTAAGGGGGCATTTTCCTGCTGGGCTAGGGTGGATGGGGTGACGGCAGTTAGACAACAGATGAGGTTGGGGGGGGGGAAGAGGATTGTCTCTGAAAGACCCCACCCAGCCCTTCTTCCAAACCCTCTGACCCCTCTATCCCAATGACCTTACCCCACAACAAGAAGGTAATCATCATCGACAGTGTAAATACGAATCATTACTTACTATTTGAATTTGTTAATGTTTCTACTTGCATGTGCCTAAATTCTCTAAGCCGTTTCAGACGCCTCTTTTATTTTCAGTTTTAACCAGGATGATGGTGATTTCAATAGGAGCTAGGCAGAGCATGTTGGGCTGAATGGCAAGTTTCTGTGTTGTTAATGCTGCATGATGTTGAGTACTCAGCTGACACTTGGAACGTAGACAGTAACGGCAATGTATCCTCAGCTCTGCGTTTGCGATTACCTCATCCAACTGGATTCCGTGACAGTGCCCGAGACCCGATCCTGACACAGATGAGCCTTTATTTCATTGTGACCTTCTTGATTGGCTTAACCAGCCGATAACCCCCTCAAATGCTGCTGGTGGATTTTACATGACATCAACCATGTTCCCTGTGCCAACAAGCATGCCATCATAAGGTGCCATCACATTCAGAAACCACAAAAATATTTACAGGGATATAACGTAAACACGTGACCCCTGTCAGTTTTTGTCCTCCTCACACTCCAGCCTGTTGAATATCCCTCATTTACACTATTGACGGCTCCAGTTGTCCAGATCCCAAACTCTGGAATTGTCTCTCTTCTTTCTTCTTCCCTTTTTCAAGGTGCTCCTTAAAATTTACCCCTCGATGCAGCTCAGTGTCAAAGCTAATCGATTAGATGCTGTATAAATATAAATATTTGAAGGATTAAATTATCAGAGGAGTATTAGCTGTAGTTTAATATTGTATTCAAGATCAAAGAGTGAGCTGATCGAAATATTTAAAATCTGAAAAGAATCTGTGCTACATCACTGTGATGCTGCAATAGAATGTGTGCGGCAAAATTGAACACAACGTAATCAGATTACAGCTCCACGCTGGGTATAATTTGGACAGCATTGCATCTCATTAGCCTTTTTTGTACCTGTCTCTTCAGCTTAAATGATTTATTTCCCTGGACACTCAAATCTCTCTGTTCTTCCATGGTTCTTAGTGCCTCAGTACCCTACGGAGGCTTGGATGAAAACAAAGGTAACAGGTACATGGGAACACCACCACCTGCAAATTCCCTGCCAAGCCCCTCACCATCCTAGCTTGGAAATATACCACTGTTCCTTCAGTGTTGCTGCGTCAAAATCCTGGAATTCCCTCCATAAGACATAGGAGCAGAAATTAAGCCATTTGACCCATCGAGTCTGCTCCACAATTCAATCATGGCTGATAAATTCCTCAACCCCATTCTCCTGCTTTCTCCCCATAACCCTTGATCCCCTTGATAATCAAGAGCCTATCTATCTCAGACTTAAATGTACTCAATGACCTGGCCTCCACAGCCTTCTGTGGCAGTGAATTCCATAGATTCAGCACTCTCTGGCTGGAGAAGTTTCTCCTTATCTCCCTCTAAAAGGTCTTCCCTTTACTCTAAGGCTGTGCCCTTAGGTTCTGAACTCCCCTAACAATAGCAGCATCTTCCCAACATCCTCTCTGTCCAGGCTATTCAGTATTCTGAAAGTTTCAGCTAGATACCCCCTCATCCTTCTAAACTCCAATGTGTATAGTCCCAGAGTCCTGAAACGTCCACTCCCTCATGGCATTGTGGGTCAACCCACAGCACATGGACTGCAGCGGTTCAAGAAGGCAGCTCACCCCCATCTTCTCAAAGGGCAACTCGGGATGGGGTAATAAATGCTGGGCCCAGCCAGCAAAACCTACATCCCCTGAATGAATTTAAAAAAAACAGATCTGGGTATTATTATGATTTATCATTCTGAAGTCAAAAATGAAACATCTCAGTCTTGTCCACAAGGACGTCTGTCTGTCTTTGCTTTGCCCCTCTGCTAATCTCAGAGACGCTGAAGGATTACAGCACAGAAAGAGGCCTGTCAACCCACTGTGTCTGTGCTGGCTCTCTGAATGAACAATTCACTTAATGCTGTCTTCCCACGTTCTCCCTTAACTCTGCACGATCTTCCTCTGATAACAGTAAAACTCCATCTTGAAAACCTTTACTGAAGCTGCCTCCACTGCACTATTCCCTATATTAGACACCCACTGGCTTTTTTTTCATTTGTGCGATGTGGGCGTTGCTGGCTAGGCCAGTGTTTCTTGCCCGTCCCCACTTGCCCCTTGAGAAGGTGGGGGTGCGCAGCCTTCTTGAATTGCTGCATTCCTCCTGTGGCAGGCTGACCCACAATGGCCTTAGGGAGGGAATTCCAGGATTCTGACCCAGCGACAGTGAAGGAACGGCGATACATTTCCAAGTCAGGATGGGGAGGGGCTCGGAGGGGAACTTGCAGGGGGTGGTGTTCCCATGTATCTGCTGCCCCTTGTCCCTCTAGATGGAAGAGGTGCCGACCAAGGGCTTCCCCATGTCACTGTTGTTTCTTGTACCCATTGCTTTAAACTTGTGCCCTCTTGTAACAGATCCTTTCACTGAGGACAGTAACTCTGCATCCATTCTTGCCAAGAGCTGCTCATGATTTTGAACACCTCAATCATTTCGCCCGTCCATATCCTCTTCCAAGGGACACTCTTTGAGACTCAGTAATCCATTTACTGGCCTCCTTTAAGAAAGCACAAGTGAATGGTGAAGAAGTCGTCATCATGATCTGGTTCAAAGCAAGTTCAGGACTAACATGGAGCGATCGACGCACGGAATCGGCTTTTGGATGGGGGAATGGAGGCAAACCGTGTGCCAGCATTTATCCCTCAGTTATCAAGCGCTAAAGTGGGTGGTCTGCATATGACTGCATCACTGTTGTGGGATCTTGCTGTGCACAAATCTGACTGTATGTTTCCTACAACAATTCCTGAGCTTCACTGGCTGAAATACGCTGAGGTTAGGAAAGGTGCTATACAAATGTAACTGCTTTTGTTCCTCTTGCACTTGTTGGCTCCCACGCCCTTGTTGTCGAGTGCCAGCTGTTTGCAGCTAAGTGGCTCTCTGTCTAAATCCATATAAATTGGTAACAGCTGTGAAGTTCAGGACTATTTTTAATGCTCTGTTTGTACAGATACAATCCAAGCGACTAATCCTGTTAATTGCTTGTTTGCCAACTGCACACTCTTTCAACCTCTGCTCATTCTGCACCCATTTCTGATCTTTAACCTTTGAATCTCACCTAAACCAGTTAACATCAATTTATTCCATGAGGAGAGGGTATTAACATTAAACTATTTATCCTGGGAGCCAGATAACGTCCTGAGGACCTGTGTTCAAATTCTGTCAGAATATCCCATTTTCCCTAATAATGTCCTTTGGGAAGGGAAATTGCAGTCCTTACCCAGTCTACATGTGACTCCAGACCCACAGCAATGTGGTTGACTCTTAACTGCCCTCTGGGAAATTAGGGATGACCAATAAATGCTTCCCCGAACAGCAATGCCCACATCCCTTGAGTAATAAAAAAAAAGTCCGATACAAATTTTGTAGTGGTGCAATGGGACACAATATTTTGATCTGTACCTTGTCCGGGCTGCGTGTTTGGAATTGGGTCTTCCATTAAACATTCGTTCAAGCCCAAACTACCACATTCCCATTTTTTGGATGAGACCTTGAAGCTAGGTCTATTTCGCCCTTGGGTGTAATGTAACGGAACAAATGGGACCAATTCTCTCCAGTGCTGAGATAAATGTTTATCCTTTTATCAATATCATTGAAATAGATTAGTTGCTCATTGAGGTGGTACGGTGGGTCAATGGTTAACACTGCTACCTTCCAGTGCCACAGACCCAGGTTCAATTTCCCCCTCAGGTGACTGCATGGAGATTGCATGTTCTCCCAAGGTCTGCTCAGGTTTCCTCCTGGTGCTCTGGTTTCCTCCCACAGCTGAAAGCTGCATGGATTAGGGGGGATTCACCATGGGAAATAGTCCATGGATGTGCAGATTATGTAGATTAACCATGGGAATTACAGGGATAAAGTGGGGGGCACTGAGTCAATGTGGGATGCTCTTCAGAGGGTCAGTGTGAACTCAATGGGCCAAATGACCCATGTCACTCTGCAGTGTTTGTGAGAGCTTGCTGAGCACAGTTTGGTTGCTAAATTTCCAACAGTTGCTGCTCTTCAAAAGTACATTAATGGCTGTAAAGCACTTTGAGATTGTCCATTGATCATGGGAGGTGCTATATAAATGCAAGTTTTCCTTCCATTCCACATTTAGTATGACATTTTTTCTTCATTGTGAAGCACAGTCATCCGCACTAATGGGTGCAGCTTTCAATATGACATCTGATTTAGATGTTAGTGATTAATCGTGGGTGGCCTTTATTGTTTTTGGGTGGCCTTTATTGTTTTTGGCTAAACATGGTTTCTTTCGGATGAATCATTGGAGCCTGGCTTTCGGTGGAAATGAAAGATGAGTTACAGTGATGTTTTCAAGCACCAAGAAAGCTGGTGTCTCTGAGGTGGCTCTGAATCACATTGGGATAATGGCTCCGACACTAAGGTCCTTTTGAACAGATGGAGCACAACCTGAACTCTGAGCCAAAACTGATACAAACTGTGTCTTTGATTGGGCTGAATTTGCCCACTTTGCATTCAAGTGACAAAAGAAAAAGAGAATAAACTTACATTCCTATAGCGCCTAAGGATGCCCTGGAGTGATTTGCTGTCAATGAGGTGCTTGAGAAATGCAGTCTCTGTAGGAAAACACAGTAGCCACTTTGCACACAACAGAATTCTGCAAAAATATTCACTCAGAAGCCTAACACAAAGGATAGCACAGTTTGAATAAATGTTTAATTCATATCTAATAATGAAGTAAAAATAAACTTCATGCTTTATCTTGAAAAAAAATCTCAAGATGAGTTGATGTTGGGGAGAGGTTTTTGAGGTTGTTCTGTTGTTAATGCGAGGACTGAGCGTTTTGGGACGTTGGATGCCTTCAAGGCAGAGATGGACAAATTCTTGATCTCACAAGGAATCAAGGGCTACGGGGAGAGTGAAGGGAAGTGGAGTTGAAATGCCCATCAGCCATGATTTAAATGGGGAGTGGACTTGATGGGCCGAATGGCCTTACTTCCACTCCTATGTCTTACGGTCTTATTATCGTCATCAACATCATCATCCTCAGGTGCAGTTGCGGTTGCAGGGTTAGGGTGCGAAGTAGTTAATTCAGGAGTGAGGTGGTTGTCTTCTGACTGTGGTTCTTGGGAGGTGGCTTCAAAAAAAAGACAACCAGTTTTTGCTGCTTTATCCTTTTTCTTCTTTCACTCAGAGCGAGTTGTGAATGTGGAACTCACTGCCTGTAAGGGCAGTAGAGACAGAAAGGCTCTGAACCTTGGAGAAGCAGTCAGGTGTGCCCCTGTGATGCCAAGGGATACAGGGCTTGAAGTGAGCTGAAGCGCTTTATTGCCACACATACCGACATGAGTTACAGTGAAATGTTTTCAAGTTGCCACTTGCTGCGCTATCTGACGTACAAAGGTACACAGGTACAGCCTCTTTGTTCCAACTTCTTGAGGAAATAAGTTAGAAAAATAAAGATATAAAAAGTCCAGCACTGCAGGCCTTTAAAGTACAAAATCATAGGAATAAATCAGAAAAATAAAGAAATGGAAAAATAAAAAGTTCAGAATAACAGTCCTTCCACAATAATATGATAAAAGAAGGGGAAAAATAAATAGAATTTAAGACAAAGATAGTAAGAACTTCCGATGCTGGGGTCTTCGATAGCACAGCGTGGAGCTGGAGGAACACAGCAGGCCAGGCAGCATCAGAGGAGCAGGAAAGCTGATGTTTCAGGTCGGGACATTTCTTCAGAAAAGGCCACTTAGCCCACTTCACAGCTCTAGGGTGAGGACTCTATCCCATCGTTGGGATTCCAGGCCAGAAGCATCACGATGCCAAAGAAAACACCGCATGGAGCTGCAGATTGACTGAAGCTGCACAGGGATACCCATTCCGATGCCAATGAGAACAGTCACTGAAGGAGCCCCAGGTCACTGCCAAAAGGAATTGGGCCAGGGGCTGAGAAATGGGATTAGAATCATTAGGTGGCTGTTTATGACTGTATCAAGGACCTCTGTCTGTGCTGTAGACCTCATTAACTCTGGGCTGATACACTGTTGATTTTTGAAGAATCAGAGCTGATTTCATTTGGCATAGAAAATTCTGAAAGAATCAACAATGTAGGTGCAGACAGGATGTTTTTCCTGGCTTTGGGGATGGGGAATGCCTACAGACAGGCAACACAACCTCAGAATAAAAATCAGGCCACTTCTGACCGAGAAGAGAGGAAATTTCTTCACTCAGAGTGAAGAGAATCTTTGAAATATCCTGAACCAGACGGCTGTGGAGATTCAGTTGTTGAGCAAGTTCAACACAAATGGAAAGATTTCCACACATTAGAATCATCAAGGGAGTTGGAAATCTGTGGAATTCTTTGTTACAAAGGGCTGTTAAGTACATTCAGGGCCGAGGCTTGAGATTTTTCATCACTAGGAGAAACAAGGGTTATCGGGAAAAGACAGGAAAGTGGCTTCGAGGATTATCTGAGATAACAAAGTGTGGAGCTGGATGAACACAGCAGGCCAAGCAGCATCTCAGGAGCATAAAAGCTGACATTTCGGGCCTAGACCCTTCGCATTATCTCAAGCACTATCAGGTCAGCCATGATCACATTGAGTGGTGTAGTGTACTTGATGGACTGAATGGTCTATTTCTGCTCCTAACTTTTAACAGAACCAAACCATTCCACATGAATTCATCTGTCCTGGGCACCTTTACAGTTTCATTGACATTGTGGAATCTTTCAATGTTTATGTGACAGGGCAGATGGAGTGTCAATTTAATGTCTCAATTGAGAATTAACACCTCTGCCAATGCGGCACTCTCTTAATGCCGACTGTGATTGGATTGCTGACCCTCTCACTCAGGACTGAGAGGTAACTGGGTGTTGAGTCTCAGCAATAATTAGGAGATTCATTCAAGTTAAACACACACCTCTGAAAAGAGACAGCTTAGTGTGCACAGTATTCTTCTGGTCTGATTAAATGCTGTTGTTGAGTAGTTCAGCAGGGGTTTCTAAATTACATGAAACACTTGACAGAAAAGTAAAACTCTCCTTGTGGTGCTTCGAGTCTTAGCAATTAACTCTTTTCCCACAGGGGCAGAGCCAAGATTGCTCCTCATCCATTTATCACTCGGAGATAGACGTACAGAAAGCTTAACAGAGATTTAAATAATTCAGAGCACCGGGGTTTGCCCAAAGCTGCATAATGAGCCCATGGTGTTTTGAATGGCAGCTTGATGGAGTGAGCAGTCTGACTGAACACATGAGTGCATGCATAATTAACATCTGTAAGAAAATACACAGCAAGTGCACTGCATTTACGTTACACAGCGGGGGGTGTGCAGAGACTACACACTTTAAATGTTAGAGTTGTTCACAAGAACATAGTTTCAAAGGAGTGGGGTGGATCTTTGCGATTTGTAGCAATAGTGACGAGAAACCAGGATTAAGGAATTTCCAATCTGTTAGGTCCAAGCTGAAAGGGCCAGTGACTCTATTACGTCCATGTTAACAGATCTCTCCTCGCAGATCTCAGCTCCCCTAAATTCTGGAAGTCCATTCTATCAGTCTCTGGTCAACATTGGTTTCTGATTCACTGACTTCTAATCCAGCCATGGCATCACCCACCTCCCAGCTCTGTCTCCAGACGTACTGCTTCAAGCCCCATAACTCTCCGAGATCTCTGTACTCCCCCAATTCTGGGGCATCACTGAATTTCACCACTTCAACATCTGTGTCTCTGATTCCTAAACCCTGGAGTTCCCTCCATAAACTTCTCTCTCCTTTAAATTGCTCTGGAATGTAATTGAGCTTTACTACTGTGTTACCCCTGACTCCAGCATCAGCAGTTCTTGCTATCTCTAATGTTTGGGTTTGTTTTGTGTGCTTGTGAGGCGCCATTAGGATGTTTACAATGTAATGCTGCTATATAAATGTATAGTGTTGTTGTTATTTTAATCCCTTCCAAGTACGTCCTTCGGGAATCCCCATAACTTTGTCAAATTGTGGCCACTCCAAAACCCACTGAGCCAGAGAGGCCTAAAACACAGGAAAATCCTTTCAGCCTATCGAGCCTGGGCCAGTCAAACATAAGCAACGAATTATTCAAATCCCATTTTCCAACACTTGGCACATAGCCTTGTACAAGATAACAAAGTGTGAAGCTGGATGAACACAGCTGGATGAGCCAAGCAGCGTCTTAGGAGCACAAAAGCTGACGTTTCGGGCCTAGATCCTTCATCAGAGAGGGGGGATGGCTTTGATCCATCGACCTCTGGATTATGGGCCCACCATGCTTCTGCTATACCACTCTGCTGAAGGGGCTAGGCCCGAAACGTCAGCCTTTGTGCTCCTGAGATGCTGCTTGACCTGCTGTGTTCATCTAGCTCCACACTTTGTTATCTTGGATTCTCCAGCATCTGCAGTTCCCATTATCTCTGATCACATAGCCTTGTACACCTTGCCATATTATCCAGAACACTAGCCTTACCCAGCCAACACCGGCCACTCATCTGACTTTTCATCCCAATGAACCCCTTGAAGAGAAGAGGCTGAGGGTTGACTGATGGAGAGCTGTTAGATGATGAAAAAGCTTGATTGATGACGGAGAGAGTGTCTTATCTTGTGTGGGGAAAAGCATAGCTGAAGGCCATCACTGCAAAACAGATACCAAGAAATCCAATAGAGAATTCAGGAGAAATATCTTTATCCAGAGAATGTGGGCTTTTTCCCACAGGGAAGGGCTGATGTGAACAATAAGGGTACATTTAGAGGGAAATCGGGCAGACAAAACAAGCAGGAGGGAATGGAATGTTATGATGATAGATTTAGGCAAGGGACATAAAAGTAGAAGAAATATAGGCAGGTCTTTGTCATTCGGCCTTTTGAGACTGTTTCACTATTCATTAAGGCTGAAACTGATATTCTCTATCTCCGTACTCCTTCATTCCTTTAGAGCCCGAAAATCCATTGGATATCCGAGGATTCACGGAAAGAATTGGAGGAGGCTCCAGAGGGGATTGCAATGAAGGTTGTTACTGCTCTCTTAATTACATTTAAAATCCATTATTAATCTCAAGAGACATCTCGACACGGAATGTTAGCTTGCTCTCTCTCCATGGATGCTGCTTGGCCTGCTGTGTTCTCCAGCATTTCTTGATGACTTGTTGTACCTGCATGTTCATTTTAAGACTCACATAGCAGGACACCCAGGTCCCTCTGTATTTCTGAGCTCTGCAATCTCTCTCCATTTAAATAATGAACTGTTTTTACATTCTTTCCCACTGCTGATATTTCTCTTTGGTTGCAATGCTCCTTTACAGGGCTGAATCCTTTAGTTGATTTGTTTATTTGTTTTGTTGGTTCACTCAAAGCAGCATTAGGTGAGGTACCAGAGATAGCACAGTGTGGAGCTGGAGGAACACAGCAGACCAGGCAGCATCAGAGGATCAGAAAAGCTGATGTTTCGGGTTGGGACCCTTCTTCAGAAACGGGGGAGGGAAAGGAGGGGCTCTGAAATAAATAGAGAGGAGGGGTGAGGCTGGGGAAGGTAAGGGGGGTGGTGATAGTGAGTGCAGGTAGGCAGTGGTGGGAGGGGTGGATAGGTGGGAGAGAAGGCAGACAGGTCAAGGAGGGAGGGATGAGAGGGAGGGTTGGTCATAGGATGATGTCGGGAGTGGGGAGATTTTGAAGCTAGCAAAGTCCATATTGAGACCTCATATTGAGGTACCAGAACTGCTCACGGTGTGATCTAACCAGGGCTTTGAATCACTGAAACACAGCTTCCATTTCCTCAGGTTCAAGCTCCCTAGATATAAAGTCTATGTAACTCTCTAGATATATTGGCTTTTTTGATTACTTCCTGTCTCACCTCTTGACATTTTAATGATTGGCATACCAGGAATCCCTCTTGGCAGCATAACAGTTTCTAACTTTTTACTATTCTTAATCTAATTAGAAATTAATTTATAATTGATGGACATGTGACAGTAGACTCTAATGGGGACATGCTGATCATTTATCATGGACTCATGGCCAACTCTTTGATACGCATCTGATTAATTCCCTCACTGGGAACAAGTAGGAGGAGGTTGCAGCCATTCTGATCAAGACCAATTATTACAGAGGCAGCGGCATCAGGGTAAAGTGTCTGGGTTGGTAATCCTAGAACTCCAGACTAAGATTCTGGGAACATGAGTTTGGTTCCCACCATAGCAGGTAGTCTAATTGAATTTCTTAAAATTCTCATGTAAATTAGTCCAATGGTGATGGTCAATTTTCATAAAAAGCCATTGATCCATCAGTGCCCTTTTGGGAAGGAAATGTGCTGATGCCATCCAAACTGCCTTACAGATGGCTCCTGACAAATGCCAAGCAATAGCTCTCTCCAATAAGAGGCAATCTAACCACAGCCGTGACCGTCACTGAATGAACTCTCTAGTAACAGGCTGGGAGATATTGCTGACCATAAACTCTACTGGACCAATGTAAAAATACATTGGCCACAAGAGCAGGTCAGAGGCTAGGAATACTGCAGTGAATAGAGCCAAGTCAGGAGAGTGATGGAATACTCCCTAGTTGCTTGGATTGGTGCAGCTCCAACAACACTCTAGAAACTCAACACTGCCCAGGACAAAGCCACCCGCCTAATTGGCGCTTACATAGAACATAGGACATTACAACACAGCACAGGCCCTTCGGCCCTCGATGCTGTGCCGACCTGTCATACCGCTGTATGCACTCCGTCCACCACCGACACTCCGTGTGTACTATCTACAAGATGCACTGCAGAAATTCACCAAAGATCCTCAGGCATCACCTTCCACACACACAACCAGTTCCATCTAGAAGATAAGGACAGCAGATACATGGGAACATCACCCCCTCTGAGCCACTCACCATCCTGATGTGGAAATATATCGCAGTTCCTTCACTGTCAGTGGATCAAAACCTCTTTAAGGGCATTATGGGTTGAACTACAGCACGTGGACTGCAATGGTTCAAGAAGGCAGCTCACCCCCACCATCTCAACAGCAATGAGGTGTGGGCAGTAAATGCTAAGCCTTACCAGTGACACCCATATCCCATGAAGGAATTAGGAAGAAAGGCCCCTAGCAATGTGGTTGACTCTTAATTTCCCTCTGGTTAAGTGGGCATTGGTATGCAGGTAATACCCACGTCCCATGAGCAAATAAAAAATACACCACTTTGTAGCACAGGGCACCATTCAGATTGAGGAAGTTTCAAGAATCTTTAGTTTTTGTTGGGCATATGGTATCTCTAAGTTCTGGGTTTCTGTGAAAAATGATTTATTTCAAATAGCCACTTTGTATGTGAGCAAGCACACTGGGAGATCACCAATAGGAATTGAAAGAGGCCAACTGGAATTTAATCACAGATGTGGGAGGTTTCCCAGGAGTGACTCTGTTTAACCGATTTTAGGGTTAAGGTTTAGTTTCAAACAAACTGGATGCTAGGATAATCTTTCTCTGAAGAAGGGCCACAGGACCCGAAGCATTAATGAAACACTGTGGGCGGCACAGTGGCTCAGTGGTTAGCATCACTGCCTCACAGGGCCAGGGTCCTGGGGTTGATTCCACCTTTGACCCACTGTGTGTCTGGAGTTTGTGTGCTCTCCCTGTGTCTGTGGGGGTTCCTGCTGGGTGCTTTGCTTTCCTTCCACGGTCATAAGATGCGCAGGGAGTGGGGTTACCCATGGGAAATGCAGGGTTACGGGGTTAGGGGTGGGGGTGGACTGGCTCTTCAGAGAGGTTGGTATGGACTTGTTGGGATGAATGGCCTCTTTCTGCACTGTAAGGATTCTATGATTCACTTCGTTTTTCTCTCCACCGATGATGTTAGATCTGCTGCGTTTCTCCAGCGTTCTCTGTGTTTGCTTTACATTTTTTCCAGCAGGATCCCGTCGAAGTTTGGGATGCTGGATAAAAAAATGTTTAAAGCTCTCTGTAATTGAAGAGCTTTACTGTTAATAATCTACTGTTCTGTGGGAGATGAACAGAACAAAAAGGAAAGAGCTGAATTGTGGTAACTATACATAAGACATTAGCAATACCTGGGCTCTTTATAAACTGAGGGACAGGTTAGAACAGGCTAATATTGGTGGAAAAAAGAAGGGATGGATCTTATATGATCATAGAATCCCTACAGAGTGGAAACAGGCCCTTTGGCCCAACAAGTCCACCCTGACCCTCATTACATCCCACCCGGACCTTTCTGCCTATAACCCACCTAATCTACACATCGCTGAACACTACAGGAAATTTAGCATGGCCAATCCACCCTAGCCCACACATCTTTGGACTGTGGGAGGAGACCCACACAGACACAGGGAGAATGTGCAAACTCCACACAGACAGTCACCTGAGGGTGGGATTGAACCCAGGACCCTGGTGCTGTGAGGCTGCAGTGTTAACCACTGAGCCACCGTGCCGCCCCAGCAGCTGAGAAGCTGTACCCAGACTAAGTGGTTAATCTTCCAGTTTCTGATAAATGTCGAACTTGAGTTATTGAGAGTTTTCATCTAATTGGAGTGAAATAAAAGTTTAAGAATGTTGGATTAAGGTAAAGTAACTGCATTCGGCGTACTCTTAATTTTTTAAATTGTGACTAAGAAACAGAATGGGCTGGGCCCACTTTCCCTGAAGTGTCAGAGGTTCGGACGTGACCTTATAGAGGTTTATAAAATCATGAGAGACACCGATAGGATGAATAGACAAGGTAGGGGAGTCCAAAACTAGAGGGATATATGTTTAAGGTGAGAGGGGAAAGATTTAAAAGGGACCTAAGGGGGAATTTTTCACACAGAGGGTGGTGTGTGCATGGAGCGAGCTGCCAGAGGAAACGGTGGAGGCTGGTACAATTACAACATTTAAAAGGCATCTGGACGGGTATTTGAATAGGAAAGGTTGAGAGGGATATGGGTCAAATGCTGGCAAATGGGACTAGATTTATTGAGGATTTCTGGATGGCTTGGGCGAGTTGGACCAAAGGGTCTGTTTCCATGCTGTACAGCTCTATGACTATATAACAATATATAATAAAGTGCTTGTAAAACCATAAGACATAGGAGCAGAAATTAGGCCATTCGGCCAATTGAGTCTTCTCCACCATTCAATCATGGCTAATAAGTTCCGCAACCCCTTCTCCTGCTTTCTCCCCATAACCCTTGATCCCCATGATAATCAAGGGGCTTATATTAATGTCCATTCACATTTGCTTGATAAAATATACTTGTTTTAAACCATGAACCTTGTGGAGTTTGTACACTTCAGTGTTCTTCAAATCTGAAAACAATGTTGGCGACTCAAATGGGTTTGTAATACACATGGAAAGGAATGTCTCTCCTCAATTTCTCCCTTTGCCTAATGTCTGGTGACCCTCAGATTAACTCACCATGTCATCTCTCTCTGATAAGAGAGCAGCCCCATGGCTCAGTACAGCTATGGCGACTTTACCTTTTCTTTAAGAGGTACAGAACAATATTTTTGGGAGGGATACTATCCTTGGCATGGAGTTCTGGAAATGACTGCAGCTCTCTGTGAGGACACTGTTTCAGGTCTGGGCACAAACTGAGAATGTGTGGGGAATGATCCATGTGGATGAAGACAAAGGACAAAGAAGGAGGTTTCGCCGAAGAAGTATGAGAAGTTAAAATTTTTAAAAAAGCATAACTGTGAAAGTTGTAATCTTTGCATCACCACCTGAGCCAGAGGCAAACTACCAGAGGATGAGATACAAAGTGTGGAGCTGGATATACACAGCAAGCATCTTAGGAGCAGGAAAGCTGACGTTTTGGGCCTAGACCCTTCTTGAGAAAATCTTTCTGAAGAAGGGTCTAGGCCCAAAACGTCATCTTTCCTGCTCCTCTGATGCTGCTTGGCCTGCTGTGTTCTGCCAGCTCCACACTGTATTGTCTCAATTTGAATGGAGTTGGGACCAGTGTCCTGGTGAATCGAATAAGGCTGTACTTGGGGCTTTAAATTAAAAAGTTAAGGGGTGGGAGAGAATTTGGAAAGTTAATGAGAGAGGACAAGGTAATTGTACAAAATTGTAATGTAGATAATAACCAGGAAGAGAACACACAAAGATCAGTCCATCAGTAAATAAGCTATAGTCCAAGGGGTTCATTTGAAATCACCTGGTGACAAGGGAGCAAGGCTCAAAAAGCTTGTGATTTCAAATAAACCTGTTGGGTTATAACCTGGCGTTGTGTGGTTTGAGAGTTGTCCATCCCAGACCAACTCCGGCACCTCCACATCATCAGGAAATAGGGTCAGAGTTGGGAAAGTGGCCAAGAGACAAATTGATTGATTGATTGATTGATTGTCACATGTACCTCAGTACAGTGAAAAGCTTTGCTTTGCGAGCATTGCAGGCAGATCATAGTAAGGAAAGACATACAGATCATAGAGTGAATAAAATTTGGACAGAATAAGGCATACAAGGTTACCCTTCACAGGACACACGCTAGGCCAGATCAACATTAACAAGATCAAGATTATTCAAAGTTACCGGAAAGAAGCTGTTCTTGAACCTGCTGGTGTGTGTGTTCAAGCTTCTGTATCTTCTCCCTGATGGAAGAGATTGTACTAGAGCATTGCTGGGCTGGAAGGGGTGTTTGATGGTGTTGGCCACCTTTCCCCAACAATAAGCCATGCAAATGGAGTCCATGGATGGAAGGTTGGCTTCCATGATGGTCTGGGCTGTACACACCACCCTCTGTAGTTTCTTACAGAACCGGGCAGAGCAGTTGCCGTACCAGGCCATTATGCACCAGGACAGAGATAATGGGAACTGCAGATGCTGGAGAATCCAAGATAACAAAGTGTGGAGCTGGATGAACACAGAGGCCAAGCAGCATCTCAGGAGCACAAAAGCTGATGTTTCGGGCCTAGACCCTTCATCAGAGGCCCGAAACATCAGCTTTTGTGCTCCTGAGATGCTGCTTGGCCTGCTGTGTTCATCTAGCTTCACACTTTGTTATCATGCACCAGGACAGTGTGCTTTCAGTGGGGCATCTGTAGAAGTTTGTGAGGGGCCTCATGGATATGCCAAATTTCCTGAACTGCCTGAGGAAGAAGCTTTGCCTGTTGGATCTACATGGGAAGTCCAGGACAGGCTTTCAGAGACGTGTTGTCATGTACTTGTGAGTTATTTGTCACAGGACAGATTAATTACTAATGCAAATGATGCTACAATCTCGTACCTTACAGAAAGGTTACATAGTGACATGAGCTCAGAACTAAACACCCAAGAGTACTTGGCATCTTGGAAAAATGTTGGAACAGAATAGGAGGATTGTAAATCTACGGAATTTTCCAAAGTTTTCCTTTTGCTTCCTTGCTTTATGATTTTTTTTCTCTCTCTGATGGGAATTGGAATATTTAAACAGTTACTTTAGTGATCTGCCATTGGGGGCCCCTCCTTGTGAGTCCGTGGTGTACACATGTGCTCCGTTCCTTTATTTTTACAATGACTACTTTAACCTCATTAGTTTTACTTTTAAAATTTTTACCTCCAAAGTGAGAGGGCAACAGTTCTGAAGCCTGCCTGTGTAATGAAAGGAGCAGCTGAGTCTGAGTGAAGGGATTAGTTAGGAATTGTACTCTCTGATCGCTCCAGGGACCCTCCTGTGCAATGTGAGGGATTTAAAGTGTGAACCAAGACCAAACAGATTAACATCACAATTTCCTTTCGCTTCTCGAATCAGTAACACTGTTTCTCATTTAAATTTCTGTCATTA
Source organism: Stegostoma tigrinum (assembly GCF_030684315.1). Classification (NCBI taxonomy): domain Eukaryota; kingdom Metazoa; phylum Chordata; class Chondrichthyes; order Orectolobiformes; family Stegostomatidae; genus Stegostoma; species Stegostoma tigrinum. The sequence continues at coordinate 3,832,392 of NC_081379.1, read as the reverse complement.
CCGAACTCCAACTGCTTTTTTTTCAGATATGAAGAGGCTGTTTGAATATTGAGTAGGATTGTGCACAAAACCCTTTCATTTTCAAGCTTTTAATTTGGAAGTCCGCAGTGGGGACGCTTTCTTTCTCGCTCTGCTGGCTGTGCAGGTACCAATTAAAATGATTGGAGTAACAGAGCTTGTATCTTTTTCAACTTAGGTCCCCTGAGCCAACTCTTAGTGTTTACACTTTGATCCCTGAATCAAAGGCAGAAGTAAACGTGGCCTTATAAGGTGGGCTGGAGGGAAATCTGAGCTTTGGCTCATTGGTAGGTCATCTCGCCTTTGAGTTAGAACATTGCTGGTTGAAAGATAAATATTGGTCAGGACAGGAAGACAAACACCCAACCTCCTCTTCAAAATGGTGCCTTGGAATCTTTTACAGACACCAGAGAGAAATTTTGTGTTCCATCTAAAATTTCCCACCTCTCACAGTACTCCAAGCGTTGTTCAACAATGGAGGAGCACTGATTTCTCAGTCAAGGGAGAAAGGATGTGGTAATCGGCAGGAGATTTAACTCAAAGCCATGAAACTTCATGGGATCTGGAGTCGATGTTGAGGTCCCCCAGAGCAACTCTCTCCTGACTGTATCCCACCATACTGTCACCCCTGCTGGGTCTGTCCTGTCAGTGAGACAGGACATACCCAGGGATGGTGGTGGTAGTGTATGGGACAAGGCAACTCACTTGTTTGGCACCACATCCACAAACATTCACTCCCTCCACCACCAACGCTCAGTAGCAGCAGGGTGCAACTATTTACAGATGCACGACAGGAATTCACCAAGTCTCCTCAGGCAGCACCTTCTAAACACACAACCACTTCCATCCAGAAGGATGAGGGCAACAGATACATGGGAACACCATCCCCTGCAAGTTCCCCTCCAAGCTACTCACCATGCTGGCTAGGAAATATATCGCGGTAGCTTCATTATTGCTGGGTCAAAATTCTGGAAATCTGTCCCTAAGGGCAATGTGCATCTACCCACAGCGCACAGACTGCTGCAGTTCAAGAAGGCAGCTCACCACCACCTTCTCAAGGGGCAACTAATACATGGAGACTGGTTTAAAAAGATAATGCAGATAATTAGTCTGATGTGACATTGGTTAAAAGCTCACACAGTTGTGATCAAATGATACAACATTCCTGCTAAAATAACGTGACTCTCTTCAATGATGCAGCAGAGAAACCTTTATGAAGTGTAAAGATCTAAAATAGCTCACGTTCGAAGTGGATGATGAATCATCTGAATGAAAGCAAAATACTGAGGATGCAGGAAATCTAAAACAAACGCAGAGAATGCTGGAGAAACTCAGGCAGCTTCTGCGGAGAGAGAAATAGAGTTAATACTTAAAGATAACACAGTGTGGAGCTGGATGAACACAGCAGGCCAGACAGCATCAGAGGAGCAGGAAAGCTGACGTTTCAGGTTGGGACTCCTCTTCTGAAGAAGTTCTGAAGAAGGGTACCGACCCAAAACATTGACTTTCCTGCTCCCCTGATGCTGCCTGGCCTGCTGTGTTCCTCCAGCTCCATATTTTGTTATCTCTGACTCGAGCATCTGAAGCTCATGCTATCTGGGTTAATACTTATGTACTGTCTGATTCTTCTTCAGAATTATCCGGAACTGCCAGATGGACTGTGAAATGTTCAAAGCCTGTTCTCCCTGATTGGAGAGTGATGGATGGCCTCAGGCGTACAGAACAGTCATTTAGGTCTGAGATGGGGAGCAATTTCCTCAATTGGCCAGCCTCGAGTTCTTTTTGAAACAAAAACAGGAATTGCTGGAAAAGTTTATCAGGTCTGGCAGCAGAGAAGTCAGAGTTAACGTTTCGGGTCGGAGATGTTGCCAGTGCAGCTGAACTTTTCCAGCAACTTCTGTTTTTGGTTCTGCAGTACAGGTGATGGGAACTCACAAGCACCACCTTCCCAAAGGTGGCTGAGAACGTGCAATAATTGCAATCCCAGCCAGCGATATCCCAATTCCATTCATGAATAAACAAAAAGCAGGGCCACTTTTCAGGCCAGTGACTCTGCACAGGCATTGGAAAAAGTGAGAGTTTGAAAGGCTTTGAAACAAGGATAGAGGCAGGGAAACGGCTCATGGGGTCAGAAGGGGATGGCAGAGTCAATGTTAAAACAGTTGTTGATGAAAGAAAAGACAGGACCCTTATGGGCTCTGCCACTTCCATTGGTGTAAATCTGCATCTTCATCCCTTCATGCCCTCCATCTCCCTTATAAGCAGACCAATTAGGAACAGGAGTGGGCCACTCTGCCCATCAAACCTCATCCTCCAAGGGGTTCCTTAGGTTCTGGGTGTTTGCTCTATGGTTTGAGGGTGATCCATCTTTCTGGACTGTTCCTGCTCTGAGGCTGCCGCATCCCGATAGAGACCTTATCTAACAGTATCTCTCCCTCACTCTGACTGCTGGAAGCTCTTTACGAGCTTCCCTAGGGACATTTGCATCGGTGACTGCTCTGCAATACAAGGTTTCTGCCCTGCTCTTCCTTGAATGCTGATAGCGGGAGTCTGTTGATGGTAACTGTCTATTTCACAGTCACTGCAATACAGGTGACAACCAGCACTCCCGGTGGTGCTGCAGTGCTCGGGTACAGGTGACTGACAGCTCATGGGCTTGGAGTTGGCGGGGGCGCAGTGGTGAGGGAAAATTGGTGTGCGATTTCCCCACACCCCAAGGACAGGGGCAAGAATGGAGCGATGGGGGTGGGGTGGGTGGAAACCATGCAGCAATTATTTTTGCCCTGGAACGGGCTCCTGTCGGGGATTGAACTCCCTCAGTGCGTCTGATAACAAAGGGTTGCGATTGCGGGGCAATTGTCACAAACTCAGGAATTTTCCGATTCCAGCCAACGAAGAGCCCTTTCTCAGCTGGAGTTGCCATGGTAATATTTGGAAAATAGGCAGACAGACAATCTGCATGCAGTAGGATCCCAGGCGCAGCAACACAACGTTGGCTGTTGTTGCTATCTTCTGTTGAGTTTGGCACAGGGCAGGATCCCATCCCATCCCCACCTCCCCACCTCACTTGGAATAGGTCTGCAAGCTCCCATTTCAGAATTAGGGTCCACGGAGATGGAATCGGTGTCACTGGTTCTCAGTTCAACAATAGAAAATCTTCGGAGATGTGCGTGGGGGTTTGGTGCTGGTGAAATGAAGGGATGTGGGTGTGGGAGGAGAGAGAGAGAGGGATAGATGGGTGTAAGGAAGGTGGAAGGGAGACGCAGGAATTTCCGATAGTTTTTTTAACTCTACTTCCCTCCCAGAAAGTGGTGGAGGTGAAGGCGCTGTGGTAAGGTCACTGGAGTGGTGATCCAGAGGCCCAGCCCAGGCTCATGTTCTGGGGATCTGGATTCGAATCCTATCCTGGTGGATGGTTAAATTTAAATTCAATAAAATTCTGGAATTAGAGACCTAGTTGAACAGTGACCAAGTAACAATTTCCATAAAACTCCATCTGGATCTCTTTAGATCATAGAATCTCTACAGTGTAGAAATAGGCCCTTCAGCCCAACAAGCCCACACTGACCCTCAGATCTTCCCACCTCGACCCATTCGCCTATAACCCATCTAATCTACACATCCCTGGACACTATGGGCAATTTAGCATGGCCAATCCACCTAGCCCACACATCCTTGGACTGTGGGAGGAAACCTACGCAGACACAGGGAAAATGTGCAAACTCCACACAGACAGTTGCCCGAGGCTGGGATTGGAACCTGGGCCCCTGGCACTGGAGGCGGCAGTGCTAACCCCTGAGCCACCGTGCCATCCTTTAGGGTGGGAAATTTGCTGCCCTGAACTGGTCTGGCCTTCATATGATACCAGGCCCTCAGCCAGTACTCTCCCTATGGCATATTCTCCCGAGGGCAATTCACATTATTTGAAGACCCACCCTTTGAGGCTACAGTGGCTCAGTGGTTAGCATTGCTGCCTCAGCGCCCCAGGGACCTGGGTTCAATTCCACTCTCAGGTGACTGTCTGTGTGGAGTTTGCACATTCTCCCTGTGTCTGCGTGGGTTTCCTCCGGGTGCTCTGGTTTCCTCCCACAGTCCAAAGATGTGCAGGTTAGGGTGGATTGGCCATGCTAAATTGCCCATATTGTCCAGGGATGTGCAGGATAGGTGGATCGGCCGTGGGAAATGTCAAGTTATGGGGATAGGGTGTGAGATGCTATTTGGAGGGTCAGTGCAGACTTGATGGGCCAAATGGCCTCTTTCTGCACCATATGGATTCTATGGCCTATAGCACTGCAGCTTTTCCATCCAGCCCATGACTGACAACCTCCTATTCCGAGGGTGTTGTAGTTTTTCCTGGGTGCCTTTAGCGAGGGTCCCCAGGGTAGCTCCCAGGTTCTGCCTACAGCTCACCCTGTGAAAGGCTGATCATAACCACCCTGTTCAAGGGCAGTTAGGGATGGGGAGCAAATGCCAGCCTGAACAGTGATGGTCTCATTCCATGAAAGAATTTTTAAAAATCACAACATCAAGAAATGGGGACTGTCAATGAGCAGTAGTTTCACACAGTTTTCAAACAGAGATGTTTTTCCCCTGGGGTGAGGGCTGACCTTATAGAAGTCTATAAAATCATGACAAGCACAGATAAGGTAAATAGCTAGCAGCTTTCTCTAGGGTAGGGGAGTCTAAAACTAGAGGACACAGGTGTAAGGTGAGAGGGGAGAGATACAAAAGGACACAGAGGAACAATTTTTCACATAGAGGGTGGTGAGTGTCTGGAACAGGCTACCAGAGATAGTGATGGAAACGAGTACAATTTCACCATTTAGGAAATATTCAGACAGGTACATGGATGGGACAGGTGTGGAGAGATATGGACCAAGCACAGGCAAATGGAACTAAGCTAAATTGTGAAAATGGTGCAGCATGGACAAGTTGGGCCGAAGGGCCCACTTCGATGTGGTAGACCTCCATGACTCTATGACGCTTGTTGGTTTTGGAAGCAGAAGGAAGATATGGAGATTGAGTTATGAGAATCCTGAACAAACTTCTTGTCATTTCTCTGAACTGTATCGGGGACAGCAAGGCAGGGGCAATGAATGTTGACCTGGGCAGCTATGCCACCTTCTGAGAATGAATGAGACGAACGATTGGCAGTGATTTTCAGTCTTTTTGCAAAGTGTTGGTTTTTATTTTAACCCCAGGTTACACAGCAATCAAGCACTCGATGAATTAAATTATCCGTTCCTTCCAGCAGCAGAGTGAATGTTGAGTGAACAAACATCATTTGATCTTAATGCAGATAGTTCATTCTCTGTGACATGCTCAACAAGGCCACTAAATCACATTCTTCCGATACATACTCAGTGACAGTTAATAAATTTCATGGCCTTCTTGGGATTTGGAAAGCGTTGTTTATTTGAAAGGCTTTACATTCCTGGAAGGGAACTGACTAAGTTCTTGTCCCTCTCTTCCTGGAAGGAGCAGATACTCTGAGCAGTTTGTTCACAGTGAAAACCGCAGACTCCTTCCAGGAAACAGACTTCCACTTTAAAAAATAAGCACACTGATTAATGGCCCTGTCTGAAGTAGCAGGGACTTGCAATCCTCAACACATTTGACGTCTCAGTATTTTTCGTGTAATTTCAAATGTTATCTTTTCTTGCCCTTGAACTGAGGGCCTCCCTTGGCCATTTCAGAGGGAACCATACTGCTGTGGGTCTGGAGTCACATGTAGGCTGGATCCAGTAATGAAGGCAGATTTCCTTCCCTAAAATACATTAATGAGCTACTTTGGGTACTTATAACAATTTCTGGCTACCATCACTGTGGTTAGCTTCTAATTCCAGGCTTATTCATTGAATTTAAACTCCATCATCTTACTTGGTGAGGCTTGAACCCATATCACTGGCGCATTGACCCTGTGTCCCTAGGCCAGTGACGTTCCAAAAATGCCAACATTGCTCCCTAATTCAAAGCGTTTCAGTTGCAAAACTCTTTAGGACTTTCTGAGGTGGTGGAAGGTGCTATTAAAATTCAAATACATTCCTGTGGTAGTGTTCTTCCGTGACCCAGTGTCAATGTAAAGGAGTCGAAGACGTTGCTCTCAAGACCAGAGGAATCTATCAAATCAGCTCAAAGATGAGACCAGAACTATGAGGTTCCAACAATCAGGAGAGATTGACCAGGCTAGAGTTACTTCGTCCGGGAAAGGGAGAGTAAGGGGACACCCGAGGGAGCCCTAACAAATGTGGAGGGTTAGATAGGCTCGAGATCAAGAGAATGTTTCCACTTTTTTACACAGAGAGTGGTTCATGTATGGAATGAACTGTCAGGGAAAATGATGGATGCAGGCACAGCTAAAACATTTAACAGACATTTGGATATATTCATGAACAGGAAAGGTTTGGAATGATATTGGCCAAGCGCAGGCAGTTTCGTTTGGGAACATGGTCAACATGGACTGGTGGGATCGAATGGTCTATTTCTATGCAGTATGACTCTATGGCTCGCTGTGAGACGAGAACCAGGGACCTGAGATAACAATGGGTTGCTAAATAATCCATTGGGGAATTCAGAAGGAGCTTCTGTACTCAGAGAAAATTTCGAAAGAGTTCCTTTTCCAATTACATCTTGTTTCCATCAGATACAGGAGCAGAATGAGGCCAACTGGCCCATTAAGTCACAGCTGATGTGTTTCTCAGCACCATTCTCCTGCCTTCTCCCTGTAACCCTCGACCCCCTCACTAATCAAGAGCCTATCTATCTCTGTCTTAAATACACTCAACAACTCCCCCTCCATATTCCTCTGCAGCAATGAGTTCCACAGAATCACCACTCTCCAGGCCTTGGGGGGGGCAAGTTTAGTGTGGGGGCTGGGCCTGGGGGTGTTAGTGTGGGGGCTGGGCCTGGGGGTGGGTTAGTGTGGGGGCTGGGCCTGGGGGGTGGGTTAGTGTGGGGGCGTGCCTGGGGTTGTTAGTGTTGCGGCTGGTCCTGGAGGGTTAGTGTGAGGGCTGGTCCTGGAGGGTTAGTGTGAGGGCTGGGCCTGGGGGTGTTAGTGTGGGGGCTGGGCCTGGGGGTGGGTTAGTGTGGGGGCTGGGCCTGGGGGGTGGGTTAGTGTGGGGGCGTGCCTGGGGTTGTTAGTGTTGCGGCTGGTCCTGGAGGGTTAGTGTGAGGGCTGGTCCTGGGGGTGTTAGTGTGGGGGCTGGGCCTGGGGGTGTTAGTGTGGGGGCTGGGCCTGGGGGTGTTAGTGTGGGGGCTGGGCCTGGGGGTGTTAGTGTGGGGGCTGGGCCTGGGCAGGAGAGGTTAGTGTGAGGGCTGGGCCTGGGGGTGTTAGTGTGGGGGCTGGGCCTGGGGGGGACATATTAGTGTGGGGGCTGGGCCTGGGGTGGGGGTGTTAGTGTATGGGCTGAGCCTGGGCAGGAGAGGTTAGTGTGAGGGCTGGGCCTGGGGGTGTTAGTGTGGGGGCTGGGCCTGGGGGGGACATATTAGTGTGGGGGCTGGGCCTGGGGTGGGGGTGTTAGTGTATGGGCTGAGCCTGGGCAGGAGAGGTTAGTGTGAGGGCTGGGCCTGGGGGTGTTAGTGTGAGGGCTGGGCCTGGGGGAGTTAGTGTGGGGTTTGGGCCTGGGGGGGTGTTAGTGTGGGGTTTGGGTCCGGGGGGGTGTTAGTGTGGGTGCTGGGCCTGGGGGGGCGGGGGGGCAAGTTTAGTGTGGGGGCTGGGCCTGGGGTGGGGGTGTTAGTGTATGGGCTGAGCGTGGGCTGGGGAGGTTAGTGTGAGGGCTGGGCCCGGAGGGTGTTAGTGTGGGGTTTGGGCCTGGGGGGTGTTAGTGTGGGGGCTGGGCCTGGGGGGGGCAAGTTTAGTGTGGGAGCTGGGTCTGGGGTGGGGGTGTTAGTGTATGGGCTGAGCCTGGGCGGGGGAGGTTAGTGCGAGGACTGGGCCTTGGGGTGTTAGTGTGGGGTTTGGGCCTGGGGGTGTTAGTGTGGGGTTTGGGCCTGGGGGTGTTAATTTGGGGGCTGAGTTTGGGGGGGAGGTTAGTGTGAGGGCTGGGCCTGGGGGTGTTAGTGTGGGGTTTGGGCCTGGGGGTGTTAATTTGGGGGCTGAGTCTGGGGGGAGAGGTTAGTGTGAGGGCCGGGCCTGGGGGTGTTAGTGTGGGGGCTGGGTCTGGGGGTGGGGGAGAGGTTAGTTCGAGGGCTGGGCCTGTAGTCTTATTCTCAGGCCCAGGACCTCAGAGACTAGTGTGGGGAATCTATCTTCAGCTGCCTGGATCCTGAGCTCTGGAGCTGCCTCCATAAATTTCAGCACATCATCATCTTGCTTTCCTATTTCCCATTCTCTTTGAGATTCATCACCTTGGCAAGCTGTTGGTCACTTGTCCCTAAGAAATCCCAATAATTCCCAATGTGGCTCAGTGACCTGTTTTAGTTTGTAAGGCTCAGGGTGGCATATGACATCAAAGGTGCTATAGAAATGTATATAATTGTTGTTATATTCCCTGGAGCAGATTTTGTGGGTTACAGGGCTGTATTCTGCAGTGAAGTCCTTCATGTTATCCTTGAGGGTTCATTACTTGTCATGTCCAGTATGGAACGTATGGGGGTGTTGGCCTAATGATGCCATTAATTACAGATTAATGATGCCTCAAGACATTACTCCTGTGTTTCCAGGTGTAAACAGCCTGCAAATAATCCGTGGGGAGGTCTGCAACATTTTACGTGTTAAAATACTCTTATTTCATTTTTAAACACCAAACATTTAATACGTCTGGTCATTCTTGTTATAAAGTGAAACGTGTGGGGCTTTTTCTTGGAATGATTGATGAGACATTTTAAAGATCACTTATCAAAATGATTGCAAATCAAAACCATGGCGCTTAAATTTTTTAACTTGAGAAAAATATGTTTTAATTTTTAATTTTGGAGTATTAATCATGTCTACCAAACTTGTTTCTCCAGTGTCTTTTTCCTGCAGCAGTTGCTTAAATGTAAAGTGTTTTCATTAGGGAGAGAGACAGCGGGTGCTGGTTTAGCCTGACAGCCACCATACCCAGGGTGAAGGGGAAAGGCTGATAAAGAGAATCCTTCATAATAATCTCAGCGAACTGAACCCAAACCATTGATAGCACAATGCATCACAAACCAGTCCTCCAACTAACTGAGCTAACTGGGCTAGTAACTCAGAGCCTCAGGCCAATGGTCTGGGGATGCAGGTTTGAATCTCACCATTGTTAGACAGTGCATTTTAAATTCAGTTTTAAAAAACCTGGAATGAAAAGTAGCCAGACCAATTCTGTCTGTGTAACTACTGTCAATTGATATTAAAAACTCATATCGTTCACTGAGATAACACGGTGTGAAGCTGGATGAACAGAGCAGGCCAAGCAGCATCAGAGGAGCAGGAACATTGATGTTAAGGGTCTCAACCTGAAATGTTAGCTTTCCTGCTCCTCTGATGCTGCTTGGGCTGCTGCTTTCATCCAGCTCTACACCGTGTCATCTCAGATTCTCCAGCATCGGCAGTTCCTACTATCTGATACCATTCACTGATGTTCTTACAGGAAGGAAATCTTTCATCCTTACCCGGTCTGGCCTACATGTGACTCCAGAGCCAAGACAAGATCACTGGACAGAAAGGCTGACGACGCTGTTGGCCATTATCACATAGCAGCTCCAGGGATCTTGCTGTGCATTAATGAGCTGCCGTCTTTCCCACATTGCAACAGGGCCTACACACCTGACAATTATCTTGTTAGTTCTGCTGACTGTTGGGACATCCTGAGAAAAGAAATGTGAGTCCTTCCTTCCCTCCGAGGCCAATGTAACATTTGGTTGGACATTGACCATCAGCCACAATTTCAAACTTCCACTGTCCTCTGTGTGTGTGTGAGAGAATATGTTACTGTACCTGAGTGTGAGTGTGTGTTAGCGTGACTGTGTGAGCGTGTGTGTCTGTGTGTGTCTGTGTGTGTGTGTGTGTGAGTGTTTATGTGTGTGTTTATGTGTGTGTGTTTGTGTCCGTGGGTGTGTGTCTGTGTGTGTGGTTCTGTGTGTGTGAGAGTGTGGGGTGTGTGTGTCTGTGTGTGAGTGTGGGTGTGCCTGAGCGTGTGTGAATGTGTGTGCGCATCAGTGCATGTGTGTGTGTGTGTGTGTGTCTGTGTGTGTGCATCTGTGTGTCTCTGTGTGTGAGAGTGTGGGTGTGCATGAGCGTGTGTGAGTGTGAATGTGTGTGTGTCTGTGTGTGCATGTCTGTGTGTCTGTGTGTGTGTGTGTGTGTGTGTGTGTCTGTGTGAGTGTGGGTGTGCATGAGCGTGTTTGAGTGTGAATGTGTGTGTGCGTCTGTGTTTGTGTGTGTGTGTGTGTGTGTGTGTGTGTGTATGTGTTAGTGCGTGTGCGTTAGTGTGTGACTGTGCTTGTGTGTGTGTGTGTGTGTGTGTGTGTGTATATACAAGGAAAGGCCGAGATCCCTATGGCACTGTGAGTGCCTCAGACTCTCTCCATACTGGAAATGTCGAGTAATAAATTCCTAAACATGACAGCTGACAAATTGATGGTGTGTCCTGTCTGTGGAATCCTGTCATACGAGTGAGTAATGGACATTTGTACTCCTCCTTGTGCTGTCTGCTAGCTCTGCTGATCCGACCGTAACACTAACAGCAAAGTTACATTACTCAAAGACTTCAACATCCTTGTGGTTAATTGAGATACAAATGCCCAAAGCTGCTGCAAATTCCAGGGGCAGTGAAGTGGCATCTGACTGAGTCAGGTCCATTTATACCATGGAAACTTTATAATCTACCTCCAGAAGGCTTGTTTCACCATGCTACATCTCTGCATTGCCACTGTGCAAAGAGAGAAATTGCATTCCTGTAGCACGTTGCACCACCTCAAGATGTCTCAAGGCACTTCACTCTCTGTACACATTTATATAATAGGTAGGGCTGGTTAGCAATGGAGAATTACACCAACAGCATGGGTTCAATTTTCACACCAGCTGAAGTTACCATGAAGGACTCTCCCCTAACCTGAGGCTCACCGTGTCGCTAGTTTTCTCTGTCTAATGAGAGAGCAGGCCTTTGGTCTATCACTATGGTGACCTCTCTTAATATAAGTTACCAACGCATTTCGAAATTCCTTCGGTTTGTGCAAGCAAAGCTCAAAATAAATTGTCTCCTGTCGGGTGTCCTCCATCAGCACTGGCTAAACAATCCTGAATATGCTGCACAAGCAATCAAGTTGAGATGGTCAGTTCCGCTCCAAAAGTTGTTTACTGTTGCTCCTGGAGAAGCGTTGTACATTCATATACAGGGAGACATTGTCTGCCTATTGCTTCCCCTGTACCTTCCAAAACCAAATCAAAGGGGGTATACTTCCAAGAAAAAAGCAGCCTCTTCCCCTCTAGTACCAATTGTTATGCCCATTTGAAATTTGGCATTCTTGCATCTGTCCTGATGAGTGCAGGATGAAAAACTTCAGTAAAAATGTCTTCCCCTTTCAGCAAGATTCAAGTTCTTAGGTTGATGGATTTAGACCCAAGTCCAGTCTCTTAAAATGGCATCAGCCAGGGCTTGGTCATCTCTATCAGAGCCAAGCCAATCAGATCAGTGTGAACAAGTTCCACTGTAGAGATTAAAACAGAAAAACCAAGCCTAGTGCTCCCAGTGGTAGCACTGAGGGACTGCGGCACTCTCTTCCAATTGAGACATTGAGTCTGGACCCGTGGCTGCATTTGAAACGGATCAGTGCTACAATTTTGCAGAAGGGTTGGTGAGATCACTCGCTCGACATCCCTGTTCATTGCCCATGGTGCTGTTTGTGGGGTCTTACTGAGCACAAATTGTTTCTCCTGTTACAAGTGACTACACTTCAAAATGTTTCACTGATGCTAAACTGTTTGGGATGCCCTGTGGCAATTGGAAGGCCCAAGCCCTTGTTTTCTTTTCATGCTCACTTTAACCCTTCAGAGATCAGTGGAATTCATTGCCCCACAGTGGGGTATATGCCGGGGCATTGAGTAAACTGAAGGGGGAGATAGATTTTTAATCAGTAACAGGGTGAGGGGTTATAGAACATAGAACATAGAACATAGAACATAGAACAGTACAGCACAGAACAGGCCCTTCAGCCCACAATGTTGTGCCGACCATTGATCCTCATGTATGCACCCTCAAATTTCTGTGACCATATACATGTCCAGCAGTCTCTTAAATGACCCCAATGACCTTGCTTCCACAACTGCTGCTGGCAACGCATTCCATGCTCTCACAACTCTCTGCGTAAAGAACATGCCTCTGACATCCCCTCGATACTTTCCACCAACCAGCTTAAAACTATGACCCCTCGTGCTAGCCATTTCTGCCCTGGGAAATAGTCTCTGGCTATCAACTCTATCTATGCCTCTCATTATCTTGTATACCTCAATTAGGTCCCCTCTCCTCCTCCTTTTCTCCAATGAAAAGAGACCGAGCTCAGTCAACCTCTCTTCATAAGATAAGCCCTCCAGTCCAGCCAGTTATGGAGACTACAGGCAGGAAATTGGAGTTGAGGCAGTGATGAGATCAGCCATGACTGAGGGGCTGAATGGCCTACTCCTGCTCCCAGATCTTAAGGAAGTGTAACGGCCAATTTTGCAGAAAGCAGGCTCCAAAGACATGAGAATGACCTTCCAACCTGTTCTGCTGAAACTGTCTGAGAGCCAAACATTGGCATCTGCAATGGGGAGAGCTCTCCTGCTCCTGATCCCTGGGAGAGACATGCTCCCACTTGGTCAGCCACATCTCACCTCCTTTTCACCTGAACACAAACCTCCATGAGTTACAATAGTAGGACACAGCCTCTATGAGTCACCTGCCTTCAGTGTCAGGTTAAAATGAGTACTTTGAGGCGAGCTGCGCTCATATTCCAGATTTTTAACCTTCCTATTTCCCACCCGACCTGATTTCCTAAACATTTCCAGCATCTACAATACTCTGCGTTGCTTTGAAAAGTCTCTCTTGCCACCTGAGGGTGGCACGGTGTCTCAGTGGTTAACATTGGTGCCCTCCATTGCCAGGGACCCCGGTTTAATTCCACCCTTAGGTGACTATCTGCGTGGAGTTTGCATGTTCTCCCCATGCCTGATTGGGTTTCCTCTGGGAGCTCTGGTTTCCTCCCAAAGTCCAAAGGTGGGCATGTTAGGTGGATTGGCCATGGGAAATTATCCAAAGTGTCCAGACACATGCAGGTCTGGTGGGTTAACTATGGGAAATATAGGGTGGGATGGACTGAATGGCCTGCTTCCACATGTAGGGATTGTATGAGTGAAGCTGACTTGGAACAGAGAACAGAGGGATTGGCCAGTCGCACCCTAAGAGAAACATAGAATCCCTACAGTGTACACAAACCCGCTGAACAGCATCCTACACACACCTAGCCCAGTAACCCTGCATTTTCCTTGGCTAAGGGGTGGGTGGAGGTGATGGCCTAGTGGTATTATCACTCGACTGTTAATCCAAGACTGTGAATCCCCAGTGTCGATTGTTAGGAAAAACCCATCTGGTTTACTAATGTCCTTTAGGGAAGGAAACTGCCACCCTTACCTGGTTTGGCCTACATGTGACTCCAGACCCTTAGCGATGTGGTTGATTCTTAACTGCCCTCTGGGCAATAAATGCCACCTGGCAGCAATGCCCTCATCCCTTGAATGAATAAAGAATAAAAATAATCCACTCTAACCTGCACACCTTTGGAACGTGGGAGGAAGCCCACACAGGCACAGGGAGAATGTGAAAACTGCACACAAACAGTTGACCAAGGGTGGAATTGAACCCAGATCCCTGGTGCTGTGAGGCTGCAAGGCTAATCAGTGTGCTACCATGCTGTACCCCAAACCTCACCACTGCTGAATGGACTCTGCAGTAATTTAACTACAAGGTTACAGTCAACACGGCTTTGTGAGGGGTAGGTCATGCCTTACAAACCTTATCGAGTTTTTTGAGGATGTGACTAGAAAGGTTGATGAGGGTCGAGCTGTGGATGTGGTGTATATGGACTTCAGTAAGGCATTTGATAAGGTTCCCCATGGTAGGCTCATTCAGAAGGTCAGGAGGAATGGGATACAGGGGAACTTAGCTGCCTGGATACAGAATTGGCTGGCCAACAGAAGACAGCGAGTGGTAGTAGAAGGAAAATATTCTGCCTGGAAGTCAGTGGTGAGTGGAGTTCCACAGGGATCTGTCCTTGGGCCTCTACTGTTTGTAATTTTTATTAATGACTTGGACGAGGGAATTGAAGGATGGGTCAGCAAGTTTGCAGACGACACAAAGGTCGGAGGTGTCGTTGACAGTGTAGAGGGCTGTTGTAGGCTGCAGCGGGACATTGACAGGATGCAGAGATGGGCTGAGAGGTGGCAGATGGAGTTCAACCTGGATAAATGCGAGGTGATGCATTTTGGAAGGTCGAATTTGAAAGCTGAGTACAGGATTAAGGATAGAATTCTTGGCAGCGTGGAGGAACAGAGGGATCTTGGTGTGCAGATACATAGATCCCTTAAAATGGCCACCCAAGTGGACAGGGTTGTTAAGAAAGCATATGGTGTTTTGGCTTTCATTAACAGGGGGATTGAGTTTAAGAGTCGTGAGATCTTGTTGCAGCTCTATAAAACTTTGGTTAGACCGCACTTGGAATACTGCGTCCAGTTCTGGGCGCCCTATTATAGGAAAGATGTGGATGCTTTGGAGAGGGTTCAGAGGAGGTTTACCAGGATGCTGCCTGGACTGGAGGGCTTATCTTATGAAGAGAGGTTGACTGAGCTCGGTCTCTTTTCATTGGAGAAAAGGAGGAGGAGAGGGGACCTAATTGAGGTATACAAGATAATGAGAGGCATAGATAGAGTTGATAGCCAGAGACTATTTCCCAGGGCAGAAATGGCTAGCACGAGGGGTCATAGTTTTAAGCTGGTTGGTGGAAAGTATCGAGGGGATGTCAGAGGCAGGTTCTTTACGCAGAGAGTTGTGAGAGCATGGAATGCGTTGCCAGCAGCAGTTGTGGAAGCAAGGTCATTGGGGTCATTTAAGAGACTGCTGGACATGTATATGGTCACAGAAATTTGAGGGTGCATACATGAGGATCAATGGTCGGCACAACATTGTGGGCTGAAGGGCCTGTTCTGTGCTGTACTGTTCTATGTTCCATGTTCTATGTTCTAAGGTTGTGGCTGAGAAGAGACTTGCATTAAATACAGAGAGATCTGTTTTGTCCCTTAATAAAATCAGTTGGCTTCCCATCCTGGGAGAGTGAAGGTGCCTTTGATATCAAGGGATGGACTTTTTAATTAATTTCCCCATTCTCTACTAATTTCGCTTACGAGACTCAAATGACTGTACTTTACCTCCTCGCGTTTATGCAAATTGATGCGTCCTCGATATTTGATGAATGTCATGGGATGGCATTACAAGAAGATTAATTTTCATAAACACATTCCGAGCTCAAACATAAACATTTCTGGCCAAGAGTCTAGTGGGATTTATGAACTCTCTGGGCAGCTTTCTCCGCACACTTAAAGCAATAAAAATATAACAGGGCCCTAAATAAACTATTTGTGTGAAGTTAAATGGCATCTCCTTGGCTTATTAAAGGTGATGGATTAAGCTGCAGACAAATGAGGAGGTTTTAGCACATTTAATGCAATGCCAAGCGGCAATTCAAGATCAGACTGCCCCAACATTTCAGCCCAATCTACCCTGAATGGTCAGTTCCAGTAGGTTCGAAGAAGTACCAATGTTTACACATCCCATTATCCCGATAGCTGGCAATGTACCTGAAGGAGCGCATGACCTTAAATAAGATGTGCATTTATATCGCACCTTTCACAACCACAGGATGACCCTGTGGACCAAATAAGTTCTTCTGAAGGTTTGCTGTGGTATAGGGCATGTGCAGCCAATCTCTGCACAACAAGAGTTTTTTATTCACTTGTGGAATGTGGGCATCATTGCCTGGGCCCAGCATTTATTGCCTGTCCCTAGTAGCCCCTGGAGAAGGTGGCGGTGAGCTGCTTTCTTAACCGCCACCGTCCACCTGCTGTGGGTTGACCCACGATGCCATGAGGGAGGGTATTCCAAGGTTCTCATCCAGTGACTTTGAAGGAAAGATCCCACCAAAAGCTACGTGATACCGACCAGATACTGGATCAAAACTCTGGAAAACCCCAGCCCTCTCAGTGGCATAGTGGGTCAACCCACAGCAGAAGGACTGCAGTGGCTTGAGAAGGCAGCTCACCACCTCCTTCGTAAGGGGCAACTAGGGACCGGCAATAAATGCTGGGCCCAGTCAGAGACGTCCACACCCTCTGGGTGACCAACAGGGGCAGAGGAATTCTGCCTGCTGTCTCCGTCAATCCTTATGCTCCAAACAACATTGCTAAAACGTTACCCAATCATTATCACATATGCTTCTTGGTATGCCTGCAGTGGGCACCCTAGGTGCAGTTCAGGCTTCAGGAGAGCTGGGGTCTCCTGGCTGTGGTAGGCCCACAGTGGGATCTCCTGGTTATGAAGGGGCAGGGAGGGTGCCGTGGGAGGACAGCGTACGTATGCCACTGGCGGTCTGTCGGTGAGGTGGGCTCAGCGACAAAGAAATGGCACCTGAAGAGTGGCAACTCTGACTTTGGTGTTTCTGGCACAGGTGGTGGAGGGATGGCAACATGGGTAGCGCTGGTCGGTGGGCTCAGGACTCATGGTGGAAGCAGTGCAGTGAAGGTGGATTGTCTTTCAGCTCTATCTTTTTACTCTTTTTATTCTTAAATTATTCAGATGGTGATGGACTGTGGTGACAATTGAAGCTTTTCACTGTTTTTAGCTGTGTTGTTCGTTATAGAATAATGAATATTAATAAAATAGAATTATAGAATAAATCGTCATTTCTTCATTCAGTGTTTGCCCTTATGTTACCCTCTGCCACTCTTGCCCAAAACCTTTGTGTCCCCAGGATATTCTTCATCATTCGGTTTCTTATCTAAACCTGCGCTAATCTTGGGCCCCTCGGTCAAATCCACCTCAGTTCCCCCCGGTCTCCTTTTCTCTCCATTTGGAACACGACCCCTATCGTCAACTCAACCTTTGTCTCTCGAATGTCTTGTCACAGGAACCTGGTAAAGTGTGATGCCAAGATCCCAGAGTTGAGAGCGTTGGGTTATGAGGAGAGACTGAGCAGGCTGGGATCCTACTCATTGGAATTGAGAAGAATGAGGGGAGATCTTATAGAAACATATAAGATTATAAAGGGAATAGATAAGGTGGAAACAGGGAGGTTGTTTCCGCTAGCAGATGAAATTAGGACTAGAGGGCCTCGCCTCAAAATAAAGGGAAGCAGATGTAGGACTGAGGTCAGGAGGAACTTCTTCACCCAAAGGGTTGTGAATCTATAGAATTCCCTGTCCAGTGAATGTTATTAAGGCAAGGCTAGATAAATTTTTGAACAATAAAGGAATTAAGGGTTATGGTGAGTGGGGGGGTAAGTGGAGCTGAGTCTCAAAAAGATCAGCCATGATCTTATTAAATGGCAGGGCAGGCTCGAGGAGCTGGATGGTCTACTCCTGCTCCTAGTTCTTATGTTCTTATGTATGTTCTGAAGCTCGAGGTTTCTATGTTTTTGAGCGTCTCTCTCTGAAAGATTAATGCCCCTGTGGCGCCCTCAGCCATGTCATTCCCTGAGCACTCTGTGGAACCGAGTTATTAATTTTATACGTGACCCTCACCAGACAAAGAGGGCAGACAGGCCTCCAGATAATAGCACCAACGAGACTGCACTTTTTCCTTTATGTTGTTATGCTCTTCCTGTTGTCATCAGGAACACCCTTCCTGTCTTTTTCCTCTCTGGTCCTGTTAGAATTTTATAGGTTTCTGTAAGATCCTCCCCTCATTCTTCTAAACTCCAGTGAATATAGTCCTTGCTGACCCAATCTCTCTTCATATGTTTGCCCTGCCATCCCAGGAATCGGTCTTTTAAACGTCGCTGCACTCCCCACATCACCAGGACATCCTTCCTTAGATAAGAAGACTAAAACTGCACACGATATTCCAGGTGTGGGCTCACCAAGGCCCTGTACAATCGCAGCAAGACATCCCTGCTCCTGTGACTGTCAATGAATATTAAGCATGTCCTTGCTATACCGGGAGAAAATAAATCCAAAGGGAAATATTTGGATATCTCTGGCTATCTTTCAATACAAGCAAGTGCCACTTTGGTGAACGCTGAGAGAGCAGACAACGGCTGCAGCAAACATAAACCAAAAAGCAGATAAGCATGCTCAGAAATCAGCTTAAATTCTGCACAATTTGCTTGGGTGTCGACATGACAGTGTAGAATTATCTGGTCCCTGGAGGTGGCGAATGCAAAATAATTTGGCAAGTTGGAGCTGGAGGGAGGATTTGGAGGCACAGCTGAGGGGAAAGGGCTTAGCTTCGGAAAAATATACGTGTCCTTGCCTCCAGTCTCCCTGATCCCTCCCTCTGCCGCGGAGACCACCCTCTTCCTGTGACAAGTGGATGCTGTCAGACCACACAAGCCTTGACTGGTAGGCTTTAGGACCCAGATATTGTTGGCCGCTTATTGAGTGGTGGCTTCTGGGGACCTGGAAACATCAGTGTTGAGATCTGCAGGAACATAGTGTCTCATCAACAGTGAAGAGGTCAACTAAGGGATTTTGATCAGTTGGGTCAATGAGCTGAGAAGTGACAGGTAGAGTTTAATTTGGATAAATGCAAGGTATTGCATTTTGGCAAAATAAACAAGGGAAGGATGTATGCCATTAAAAGTAGGGCCTGAGGTAATGTCGTAGAACAGAGGGACCTAAGGGTTCAGGTACGTAATTCTTCAAAATTTGCTTCACATTTCGACTGGTTGATAAAGAAGGTGTTTAGCACGCTTGCCTTCATTGCTCAGACCATTGACTTTAGGAGTTGGGATGTTATGTTGAGGTTGTACAGGACCGTGGTGAGGCCTCTTCTAGAGTAGAGTTCTGTTCACCCCGTTATTGGAAGGCTATCATTAAACTGGACACAGGTCAGAAGTGATTTTCCAGGATGTTGCTGGGAATGGAGGAAGCAAGTAAGATGTAGGGTGTCAACCCTGCAACAAGTAAATTGATGTCAGAGATTCTTGAAATCCTAAATTTCATTGTTTTTTCAAATAGCTATCCTATCTGCCTTTTCTTTCTCCCTTTCTCCTAATTCAATCTGTCTTTCTCTCAGTGGACCTGTCTTGACTTAGATTCACTCTGTTCTCTTCTATCCTCCATCATGCTCAATTCACAATTCTTGTTGGTGGAGCAGACAGACTGTTAGCCCTGTCATTCGCCACAATCCAAGGAGTCCTCACTCTCACTACGTTAGCTCACACTCCCATAAGACCATGGGATAGTTTATTAGAATTAGGACTGAGCTTATTGTCAAGTGTACTCTAGTGCAGGGGGGCTGGAGTACCGTGAAAAGTTTATGAAGTTGCTGTGCCCAGTGTCATCTTAGATACTGAAATAACTCCACCAAGGCTGGTATCCCGCCACCAAGTTCCCCTTTATTTACACAGGGAGAGTCCTTGACACTGATCCAGCTCCCTCAGAGCCAGCTCTCAGAGTGAACAAAACCTCTGACCCTCCTGTTTATATCTGTAAGCCAGGGCTCCCTGATTGGACCAGATTAACAGCACCAATCAGGGAGCTCATATTTTATCAGATCCATCTGGCTGACCTCATTACATTCACTACAGGTATAAAGGCACCTAAGTATAAAATCTTAGGTACAAAATAGAAAAATAAAGAAATAATTTAAAGCCCTTCTTAACATAAAGTAGAGCAAATAAAGTATTTCAGTCTGCCTTTCGCCATGGGCCTGCAGACACTCCACACCGGGCTTCCTCATGAGGACGCAATCTCCTCTGGGCTCAGTCTCTTCCAGAATGAGGCCATTTGGTCCATCGAGTCTGCTCCACCATTTGATCACGGTTAATGTGTTTCTCAACTTCATTCTCCTGCCTTCTTAATCCCCTTATAATCAGTAGCCTATCTCTCTCTGTCTTAAATACACCCAACATCTTGACCTCCACAGCCGTCTGCAGCAGTGAGCTCCACAGAGTCATCACCATCTGACTGAAGAAATTCTTCCTCATCTCAGTTCTGAAGGGTTTTCCTTCACTCTGAGGCTGTGCCTTTGGCTACTAGTCTCTCCTCCTGGTGGAAATGTTTCCACACCCACTCGATCCAGGCCTCTCAGGATTCTTTAAGTTTCAATGAGATCGCTCCCTCTATCCTTCTAAACACCATTGAGTGCAGACCCAGAGACCCCAGTTGCTCCTCATATGACAAGCCTTTCATCCTCGCGAACATTCCTGTGAACTTCTACTGAAACCATCTCTAACACCAGCACATCCTCCCTTAGATACGGGGCCCAAAACTTCTCACTATATTCCAAATGCATCTCATTCTAGCATCTCACTCGGAGAAAGGCTTGTTTGAGCTGGAGGATGAGGTGGGGATTGTTCGAGGCTATGAAGTGCTGTGCACCAAAACATTCAAGGCCTAACACATGAGGCCCCTGTGCGCTGGCTGTAAGTAACCAAACAAAACAGCTTCCAATCCTCCCAATCCCCTGATCCCTGTCAATAGACGATGGAGCCCTTCCACAGCTATATGTTTACATAGTTCAGCAGTTAATTGTTTTGGACAAAAGTTCAGAGACTCATCACTTCAAAATCCAAGTTCAGTGGACCGGCAGCATTTGGATTGAGGCAAAGGAGGTTGAATTTGACCTTTGACACTGCACTGCTCTGCCATTTTGAGGCCCCGTCCTCAATGGAATTTTAGCGGGCTAGTTGTGGGAATCTAATCTAATTGGTTTGAGGCAGCTCATAGTGAAGTGAATTGTGGAGCTGGGGTGAATAGTTGGGGGTATGGTAGTCGGTGGCAAAGAGAGGTCAGAGGTCATAGAGTGGTAGCTGTACTTTCACTAACCCTAACCCTATTGCAGATTTGGGTACTGTATACCATGTACAAACTTCACTACACTGTCTTTCTCTTCCTCTCTCTCTTTCCCTGCAACTGCCCTGTGCCAATTCCATTGCTTCCAATATTAATCTCAGTTGGGTATAGTGATGTCTCACTGCGGCTAGACCCTCTTGATCCAAGACCTGTTTGCATAAGGAAATCTTTCCTAATCTCCCATCCTACTCTCCATGTGAGTGTTTTGAATTGCTATTCCTTCCCTGACCAGAGTAGGTAGACATTTCCTATCTCTTTCCGAAGTGTAGTCATTGTAGTAATCCCACAATGTTTTAATCAAAGGCTGCAGTCAGCTTTTACACATCAAGCTCCCATCGAACAGCAGTGTGGTGATGACCAGTCTGTCTACCTGAGGAACAAAATCTTGGCAGGAAGAACCAAGGAGAACTCTCTTACTCTTGGCTTAATGTTGGCTTTCAGTGGCAGGGAATTGAGTTTAAGAGCTGCGAGGTTTGACCCGGGTTAGACCACACTTGGAATTTTGTGTTCAGTTTTGATCACCTCATTATAGGAAAGGTGTGGAAGCTTTAGAGAGGGTACAAGGAGATTTACCAGGATGCTGCCTGGACTGGAGGACAGGTCTGGTGAGGAAAGGTTGAGGGAGCTAGGACTTTTTTTCTTTGGAGTGAAGAAGGATGAGAGGTGGCTTGACAGAGGTGTACGAGATGATGAGAAGCATAGATAGGGTGGATAGTCAGAGACTTTTTCCCAGGGCGGAAATGACTATTACGAGGGACATAATTTTAAGGTGACTGGAGGAAGGTATAGGGGAGATGTCAGAGGTAGGTTCTTCACACAGAGAGTGGTGGGTGTGTGAAATGCGCTGCCGGCAGTGGTAGGATAGTCAGATACTTTAGGGGCTTTTAAGCAACTCTTGAATAGGCACATGGAGGATAGTAAAATGCAGGGTAGATTGATCTTAGCAGGATAATAGGTTGGCTCAGAAGCATGGGCCGAAAGGCCTGTAGTGTCTGTACTGTTCTATGTTCTATGTACTCTTCTTTGAAATCATGCAATGGGATCATTTGTCCCATTTCAGGTGAAAGAATCTAGACCTGGAACATTAACTCTGTTTGTCTCTCCCCAGATGCTGCCCAGAGCTCCTGAACATTTACCTCTTCCACACCAGATTCTGAGCACAAGCAAGCTTTCTTGTTGTAACGGTGAACAATCTCACGCTCCTTCATATGGCTGGGCTATAGTGAGAAACTGAGAGGTAAGAAGTTTGCCAGGATCTTCTAAGGAATTAAATTCAAAGTGCTATGTGTCATGCACTGACATAGAAACCAGGCAGAATCTCACCTTGGAAATTGGAGGGGGGCCTGTGGAGTTGGACTGCAGATCAATGAAAATCAATCACTGCCTGATCCAAAGACCAGACATTGGGAAAGGAAAGGGCTGCTAAGAAACACACTTCCACACCCATACCTCCAATTCCTCTAGCCCCTCGCTCTCCATCACCTACCCCTCCCCCCTATATTAGCCATCCCTCAGTTCTACCCCTGTCCCCCACGTTGGCGCTGCTCACCCGACCTACCCCTCTCCTTCCCACTTTGGTCCTTGCTGGGAATGACCCCTCCCTAGCTATTGCAGTCTCCTACCTCGCTCTCTATTGAGTTTCCCCATGACCTACCCCTGCCCTCTCCCCTCGGCCCTCCTCATGACATACCTCTGCCCTCGCCCCTTGGCCCTCCCTGTGACCTACCCCTGCACTCTCCCCTTGGCCCTCCCCGTGACCTGACCTATCCCTGTCTCCTCCCCTGGTCCTCCCTGTGACCTACATATTGAATTCAAGTTTCACCATCTGCTGTGGTGGGATTCGAACACAGGTCCCCAAAAAGTTACCTGGGGGGTCGCTGGATAAATAATCTAGTGACGATTCCACAGCCAACACTTCCCTAGACTCCCGTACATCTAACACCTTCAGAAAAAAAACAGGAGGCATTGGGCACTGAAGTGGGGAGCAATATGGTTGACATAGTGATGGACTTTCTTGTTTGTCACTGTCACAGATATTTTTAGTGAAGTGTGGTCAGATTAAAAATTCCACAGTCAATTTGTTGAAGAGCAGAAAAAAGGCAAGTAACCCTGGAGTGTTGAATGAGGTGCTGAAGTAAGTCTCACTGATAGACTCAATCAAGGTTGACATATGAAGAAGGAACAAGTCTAGCTTTGTCTTTCATATAGAAGCCCTGTCATGAATAATGTTTGCTGAAGCTCTGTAAATCTCCACAGAATGCCATTGATCACCTCGCTGCTCTGACAGCAAACAATTACTGAGCATCGTCAGAGGGCTCATGGTGTGTGGTGCTGATTTTCACATCGATAACATACACATAACATTCAATGTTTTGTCTGCTTTGCACAGATTGTTCAAATTGGAGATTAACACTACAGCTTGTAGTTTTTTTGTAACAGTACCTTAATTTTTGGTGACCTTCCACTCAGCCTACCAGGAAGCCACTTGGCTCGGTTTGAGATAGCACCAGATCTTTGAGAGAGAGCTAGCTCGTTAGTCCCGCTCTGTTGCCATAGCGTTGCAATGTTCTTTCCTTTCAAGTATTTATCTAACTCCTTTTCAAGAGTTTCAATTGAATCTGCTTCCATTGCTCTTTCAGGGAATGTTTTCTTACTGTGTTGAAGAAATTTCCCTCATATCCCCCTGCAGTTCTACTGCAAATTATCATAAATAAGTATCCCTTCATAACAGACCTTCCTGTTTCCTAGTGTCTTCATAAACTCCTTGTAATTTTTGAAGAACTCAATTATATCTGCAGTTAATCTGAGATCAGAGGGTGGTAAATCTTTAGGATTCTCTATCTGAGAGGGCTGTAGAGGCTCAGTCACTGAGCACGTTTGAGAGAGAGATTTCTAGTTACTAATGACATCAATGCCTACAGGAACATAGGAACAAGATGACACCATTCAGCTCCTCACGCCTGTTCCATCATTCAGTGAGATTGCGGCTGACCTGAGGCCTAACTCCACTGACAAATAGAGATGTTGTGGGAATATGGTGTTGAGGTAGACGATCAGCCATGATCTAGTGGCAGAGGATGCTTGAGGGGCAAAATGACCTTTTCTGATTGTTTCTGCAATTGCAGAATGGTATGGAGGGCTCTGAAGAGGAAGCAACCCCTCTTCTCCTGGTGCACAGATCCTGCTGATGGGCAATTAACACGGCACCTTCTCTCCTCTGATGAAGGGTCTAGGCCCGAAACATCAGCTTTTGTGCTCCTAAGATGCTGCCTGGCCTGCTGTGTTCATCCAGCTCCACACTTTGTTACCTCGGATTCTCCAGCATCTGCAGTTCCCATTATCGCTGATACAATTTTAACATTCTCTCCTTTGCCAGGTACCCCGAGTCCCCAGGTCGCTCTCTGGGTGAAAGGTTAAAATTGTGTTGAAATGGAGACACACGGAAGTTTTGAACCATTGGCGCACATCCTGATAGGAGATTGGCCTTAAAGTCAGGAGCTAATTGGTCAAGGCTGTACTTGGTAGCTCTATTTATTCAACAAAAGGTGCCTGACAATTGTTATACCCTTATCATATGTATCTTTCTGCAGATTCCTGTTTGTTTTCAAACTGATAGAAGCAGAATATTGTGAGACTGAAAGTAACATAGTTAATGTTAAATCTTCTCTCAGGGCTAAGCAGAACATCATTGGAAGTTTCATGATAAGATAATGGTATGTTGCCAGTTGTGATGTGAATTTGGATAAATATATGGTTATAATGCAGAAAATTATCTCCACCCCACGTGATTTCATATTTTCTTCTTTCAAGGCTTTGGTCCAATTGACCACTGGATAAAGAACGAAGTCAGTGTTGACGCAGTGGTTGCTTTCTGAGCCGCATGATGAGAGTTTAAGCCCCGCGCTGTCGATCTGAAATACATCCTCTGGCCTCAGCAGTACCTCAGTGCTGCGTTGTTGGGATGTGGTCTTTTGGATGCAACATTAAACCAAGGCCCTACCATAGAGGCAGGTGTACAGAATCCTATGGTCTTTTCCAAAGACTCACAGGCCCACTGCCCTGTTGTCTTGGCTATTGTCTACCATGGCATCTGATCGTATTATAAAGGGGATGACAGCAGATCACTCTTTGTAATGATCGATCGCACAGGGATCTGGAATGTCCCTTTCAGGCAGTCACAGAACTGGGGGTGTCACAGCAGTGAAGGTAGGCTGGAATAAATTATTGCAGATGCTGTACAAAAGAGTACTGGGGATCACAGCGGGCCAGGCAGCATCCATGGAGGGAGTGTCACGAAATGTTAGCGTGCTCTGTCTTTTATGGATGCTCTCTGACCCACTGTAATCTCCAGCACTTTTGTTGCTTTCACCGAAAGGTAGGTGGCCTGGGTAACGGACTGGATATGGGGCTTGAAACCTTGTCAGGGCCAGATGGAACAGTGACTTCTGCGATACTGTTATGGGAAGGATATTATTTAAGCTGGAGAGGGTTCAGTATAGATTTACGAGGAAGCTGCTGGGAATGGAGGGTTTGAGTTTTAAGGATTGCTGGATGGGCTGGGAGTTTTATGACTGGTGCATAGGAGGTTGAGCAATGACCTTATAGAGATTTATAAAATCGTGAAGTGCGTGGATAAGGTGAAAGGCCAGTGTCTTTCTCCTAGAGTTGGGGATTTCAAGACTGGGGGTATGTTTTTAAAGTGAGAGGAGAAAGAATTTAAAAGAGACACGAGGGGCAACTTTCTTTACACAGAGAGAGGTTTGTGTGTGGAATGAAGTTCCAGAGAAAGTGATGGGTGTGAGTACAATTACAATGTTTAGAAGACATTTTAATAAGCTCATAAATAAGAAATGTTTGGAGGCAGATAATAGGAACTGCAGATGCTGGAGAATCCAAGATAACAAAGTGTAGAGCTGGATGAACACAGCAGGCCAAGTAGCATCTCAGGAGCACAAAAGCTGACGTTTTGGGCCTGGACCCTTCATCAGAAAAGGGGGATGGGGAGAGGGTTCTGAAAAAAATAGGGAGAGGCTGATGGAAGATGGATAGAGGAGAAGATAGGTGGAGAGGAGAGTATAGGTGGGGAGGTGGGGAGGGGATAGGTCAGTTTGTGGAGGACGGACAGGTCAAGGAGGTGGGATGAGGTTAGTAGGTATGAAATGAAGGTGTGGCTTGAGGTGGGAGGAGGGGATAGGTGAGAGGAAGAACAGGTTAGGCAGGAGGGGACGAGCTGGGCTGGTTTTGGGATGCAGTGGGGGAGGAGAAGATTTTGAAGCTTGTGAAATCCACATTGATACCATTGGGCTGCAGGGTTCCCAAGCGGAATATGAGTTGCTGTTCCTGCAACCTTCGGGTGGCATCGTTGTGGCACTGCAGGAGGCCCATGATGGACATGTCATCTAAAGAATGGGAGGGGGAGTTGAAATGGTTTGCAACTGGGAGGTGCAGTTGTTTACTGCAAACCGAGCGTAGGTGTTCTGCAAAGCGGTCCCCAAGCCTCCGCTTGGTTTCCCCAATGTAGAGGAGGCCACACCGGGTACAGTGGATACAGTATACCACATTGGCAGATGTGCAGGTGAACATCTGCTTAATAATGGAAAGTCATCTAGGGGCCTGGGATGGGCAGGGGGAGAGATATGGGCTAAGTCCAGGCCAGTGGAACTAGTTTAGTTGGGATTATGTTTGGCATGGACTGATGGACCTAAGGCACTGTTTCTGTGCTGTATGATTCTATGAGGCTATGGAGTGTCTGATTCAAACTCACATTGTTGCCAGAGAGAGAGGTGAAATCTGTGGTGAAGGAGAGGTGTTAGTAATGGAGACTGAAGACAATATTGTTAAAGCAGCAAGTGCTGGAGAAACTCAGCAAGTCTGAGAGGTCTGTGTGAGAGAGAAACAGACCTAAGGTTTTTCAGTCTGATCTGATTCCTTCAGATTGGGCTTAAAACAGTTAATCTGTTCCCCACTCTGCAGACGCTGCCTGACCTGCTGAGTTTCTCCAACATTTTCTGATTTGATGTCAGATTTCCAACTTCCGCAGTATTTTAGTGAAAATAGCGGTTTTTGTCTTCCCAACATTTTTTGAAGGAATCTCCTGCACATCTAATACTGAACATTGGGTGAGATATAAACCCACTTTAAAAAAAACGCTATGTTCTTATAGCTGAGGTGAAGAGGTTAACATATTCATTAAATAGCAGACAGAAAGATTATGTTAAACATTAGGCTGTTAATAATAGACCAGTCATTAGCAGTCTGAAATGCAGTGTTCCAGCGCTGGCAATACTCAGTAAACAAGTATTTGCTTTATTATTTTCATTATATGTTTGATGTTTTATACACTGTACATAATTATCTGCCTCTTAAAGATGGTTTCTTGAGAAAAAGAAAGGAAAGTTATGAAATCATTCAGATTTGGAGACAAAATATAGATCTTCTCTTTATTACAATGATATTTCAAGCAGTGGCCCCTTACATCAGTGTCATCTTCAGCTAATTGTCATCCTCTCCATTAGAATGAAACAGCTGTAATTGCAGGTTATCAACGTGACAATAAACATTGTCCTTGAGCATCAGAAAGTTCTACAACAACCAGCCGCATTTAACTCTGCAAAGCACCTTGGGATGTTTCCCAGAAGCAATTATCGTGTCTAATTGGACACTGAAACGCGCAAGGAGATATGACAACGGGAGCCTGATTAAAGAAACTGTTTAAAGCAGCATCTCCATGGCAGAGAGGGGTGTAGAGAGATGCACAGGTAAGCAGAGAATCTAATAGCTCAGCACCAAGGCCCTGCGCTCTGTGCTGAAATGTCGGGACAGAACAATCAAGGAGCAGAGGCCATTCTGCTGTTTGAGCCTGATGGGTCTCATGGCCCAAGTGATTACAACCTTAACTCCACCTTAAAAGTGAGGATGGACATGAGGTTAAAAATACCATGGCACCACCGACAACTCACTTTCTATTAAACTACACTGCATCCTGCAAGGCCTGTGTATTCTCCTCTCAAATGTCTATCCTCACACAATGGCAACGCTCACAAGTTATATATTCTTGTGGTCAAGTCAGAAAGTCACAGTTTTGAAGGCCCCACTCTGAGAATTCCTATAAAGTGATAATGCTGATGTGGACCTGAGGGTGTGTGTGCTGCACTGTCAGATGGACCATCGCTCGGATAAGATAGTGAATGCAAAGCCCCAGACCGAGCTGGCTCCACCAGATGAAGGGGCCGAATGGCCTACTTCTGCACCTATTTTCTATGCTTCCATCTTGACAGGAAGGCACTGAATCAACAAGTTCTCAGAGTGTGCAGGGGGAAAAACAGTAATCTAAGCAGATATCTCAGGATCACATCACCATCACTTCACTGCCTGTGGGATCTTGGCTTGTACAAGTTGTGTTTGCCTACGAAGCAGCTCCTAACGACACAGTGGAACCAGCACATTAGTTGCTAAGTGCCTTGGCACATCCCACGCTAATGCAAGGTCACTGACATGGGAGACAAATTCTGGGCTTGAGATCCAGCTTCAGCAGAGGCTGGGATAATACAACTATGTATGACCGAGTGGCTGGGGGGGGGGGGGGGGGGGGGGGGGACAGAATGGGAAGCTGGATGAGCACAAGAGGGAGGAAGGGACAGAAATGTGCGATGCTCAGGTGAAAGTGAGAGGACACTCTTGAGGATCACAACCATTGGCTTAATGGGGTGAATGGCCTGTCTGTGTGCAGCTAAACGAATGCAATTCTCAATAATGGGTGGAGAATGTCACAGATAGCTAACTCACTGCTGCTTATCTCACACACCAGTGGAAGTTAAATTAAACCATTTCTCCACTCTTTTACAGGTTAAGTCCTGTTGACCACCTCTTCACTACAGACCCTTCGGCCCTCAATGTTGTGCCGACCTGTCATACCGATCTCAAGCCCATCTAACCTACACTATTCCATGTACGTCCATATGCTTATCCAATGACGACTTAAATGTACCTAAAGTTGGCAAATCTACTACCGTTGCAGGCAAAGCGTTCCATTCCCTTACTACTCTGAGTAAAGAAACTACTTCTGACATCTGTCCTATATTTTTCCCCCCTCAATTTAAAGCTATGCCCCCTCGTGCTCGCTGTCACCATCCTAGGAAAAAGGCTCTCCCTATCCATCCTATCTAGCCCTCTGATTATTTTATAGGTTTCAATTAAGTCACCTCTCAACCTTCTTCTCTATAATGAAAACAGCCTCAAGTCCCTCAGCCTTTCCTCGTAAGACCTTCCCTCCACACCAGGCAACATCCTAGTAAGTCTCCTCTGCACCCTTTCCAAACCTTCCACATCCTTCTTATAATGCGGTGACCAGAACTGTACACAATACTCCAAGTGCGGCCGCACCAGAGTTTTGTACAGCTCCAGCATAATCTCTTGGTTCCAGAACTCGATCCCTCTATTAATAAAAGCTAAAACACTGTATGCCTTCTTAACAGCCCTGTCAACCTGGGTGGCAACTTTCAAGGATCTGTGTACATGGACACCGAGATCTCTCTGCTCATCTACACTACCAAGAATCTTACCATTAGCCCAGTACTTTGCCTTCCGGTTACTCATACCAAAGTGCATCACCTCACACTTGTCTGCATTAAACTCCATTTGCCACCTCTCAGTCCAGCTCTGCAGCTTATCTATGTCTCTCTGCAACCTACAGCATCCTTCGTCACTATCCACAACTCCACCGACCTTAGTGTCGTCTGCAAATTTACTAACCCGTCCTTCTACGCCCTCATCCAGGTCATTTGTAAAAATGACAAACAGCAGTGGACCCAACACCGACCCTTGCGGTACACCACTAGTAACTGGTCTCCAGGATGAACATTTCCCATCAACTACCACCCTCTGTCTTCTTTCAGCAAGCCAATTTCCGATCCAAACTGCTACATCTCCCACAATCCCATTCCTCCGCATTTTGTACAATAGTCTACTGTGGGAAACCTTATTGAACGCCTTGCTGAAATCCATATACACCACATCAACCGGTTTACTCTCATCGACCTGTTTGGTCACCTTCTCTAAGAACTCAATAAGGTTTGTGAGACACGACCTTCCCTTCACAAAACCGTGCTGACTATCCCTAATCAATTTATTCTTTTCTAGATGATTATAAATCCTATCCCTTATAACCTTTTCCAACACTTTACCAACAACTGAGGTAAGGCTCACTGGTCTATAATTACCAGGGTTGTCTCTACTCCCCTTCTTGAACAGGGGAACCACATTTGCTATCCTCCAGTCATCTGGCACTATTCCTGTAGACAACGACGAGTTAAAGATCAATGCCAAAGGCTCGGCAATCTCCTCCCTGGCTTCCCAGAGGATCTGAGGATAAATCCCATCCGACCCAGGGGACTTATCTATCTTCAGCCTCTGTAGGATTTCTAATACCTCTTCCTTGTGAACCTCAATCCCACCTAATCTAGTAGCCTGTATCTCAGTATTCTCCTCAACAACATTGTCATTTTCTAGAGTGAATACTGTTGAAAAAAATTCATTTAGTGCTTCCCCTATCTCCTCTGACTCCACACACAACTTCCCACTACTATCCTTGATTGTCCCTAATCTTACTTTCGTCATTCTTTTATTCCTTAAATACGTATAGAAAGCCTTAGGGTTTACCCTGATCCTATCCGCCAACAAATTCTCATGTCTCCTCCTGGCTCTTCTGAGCTCTCTCTTTAGGTCTTTCCTGGCTACCTCGTAGCCCTCAAGCGCCCTAACTGAGCCTTCCACTTCTCATCCTAACATAAGCCTTCTTCTCCCTCTTGACCAGAGATTCCACCTCCTTCGTAAACCACGGCTCCTGCACTCTACAGCTTCCTCCCTGCCTGACAGGTACATACTTATCTAGGACACACAGGAGCTTTTCTCTGAATAAGCTCCACATTTCTAATGTGCCCATCCCCTGCAGTTTCCTTCCCCGTCCTATGATCCCTAAATCTTGTCTAATCATCGTAATTGCCTTTCCCCCAGCTATAACTCTTGCCCAGTGGTATACGCCTAACTCTTTCTATCACTAAAGTAAACATAACAGAATTGTGATTACTATCACCAAAGTGCTCACCTACTTCCAAATCTAACACCTGGCCAGGCTCATTACCCAGTACCAAATCTAATGTGGCTTCGCCCCTTGTTGGCCTATCTACATACTGTGTCAGGAAGCCCTCTTGCACACACTGGACAAAAACTGATCCATCTATAGTACTCGAACTATAGTGCTCCCAGTCAATATTTGGAAAATTGAAGTCCCCCATGACAACTACCCTGTCTCTCTCACTCCTATCGAGAATCATCTTTGCTATCCTTTCCTCTACATCTCTGGAACTATTCAGAGGTCTATAGAAAACTCCCAACAGGGTGACCTCTCCTTTCCGGTTTCTAATCTCAGCCCATGCTATCTCAGTTGATGAGTCCCCAAACATCCTTTTTGCAACTGTAATACCGTCCTTGACCAACAATGCCACACCTTCCCCTCTTTTACCATCTCTGTTCTTACTGAAACATCTAAATCCCGGAACCTGCAACAACCATTCCTGTCCCTGCTCTATCCATGTCTCCGAAATGGCCACAACATCGAAGTCCCACGTACTAACCCATGCTGCAAGTTCACCCACCTTATTCTGGACGCTCCTGGCATTGAAGTAGACACTTCAAATCAACTTCTTGCTTGCCGGTGCCATCTTGTGTCCCTGAAACTTTATTTCGGACCTCCCTACTCTTAACCTTTTCTATACTCGAACTACAATTTTGGTTCCCATCCCCCTGTTGGTGAATGGTGACGAAAAGTCTGATAACTAACCTTCCAGCTCAGCAAGCAAACCCACATCCAGAACCTCTACCTGAGCTACAAATCTTCTCAAAACTCACTAACTTTCAGTTATACAATGGCTTTTCTTTTCTGGAGGCATCCCAAAGCACCTTACAGCCATTGTCACGCTTCACAATCTCTGCTGTAATATAAGCAAATTAAAATGGCCAATTTGTGCACAGCAAGATCCCATGGACAGTACTGATAAATTGCCAGATCACCTTTCTTAACACTGTCATTTGAGAGGTGAGTATTGGGGCTGGCTCGCCGGATCTTCTGTGAAATTATGTCATGGGATCTTTTACACCTGCCTACGTATGTAGGTGCACCCTGGATTAACATCTCTGTGTGAGACAACATCTCTGGCTAAACACCATCCAGGGCAAAGCAGCCCCCACCTGACTGGCACCACATCCACAAGCATCCACTCCTCCCACCATTGACGCTCAGTAGCAGCAGCATGCACCATCTGCAAGACACACAGCAGAAGTTCACCAAAGATCCTTAGCACCTTCCAAACCCTCAACCACTTCCATCTAGAAGGACAAGGGCAGCAAATACATGGGAACACCAGCCCCCGCAAGTTCCACTCCCAGCCACTCACTATCCTGACTTGGAAATATATTGCCGTTCCTTCACTCTCGCTGGGTCAGAATCCTGGGATTCCCTCCCTAAGAGCACTGTGGGTCAACCCACAGCATGTGGGCTGCAGCAGATGAAGAAGGCAGCTCACCTCCACCTTCTCAAGGGGCAACTAGGGACAGGCAAGAAATGCTAGCCGAGCCAGTGAGACCCATGTCCCAAGATTGAATATAAAAAGGTACTCCCTCCCAAAGTGCTGACAATGGAGCCAAAGCAAAAAGAAATCCTAAAGTGATCTGGGGCCCAACCTCCTGGTTTAGGACCGAGGTTGACACTGACCAAGCCAAGCAGGGCTGGGTTAGAGTCAAAGCTGCAGTTTAGAGAAATGTTTCCCCTACCTTACAGAGTAATTACCATTTGCTCTGTGCACTGAGCAGGCGTATTCAAATTAGAGCCACTTCATGTCGTTATTTTGCAGAAAATTAATTCAATAGAATTGTTATTGCAGTAAATTTAAACAAGGTTTAAGAGTGTGAGGAAATCTTTAAACATCCAATCTCTGATCAATCTAGATTAAGTAAAAAAAATTTAGAAATCAGAATGTAGGTGGTTTGCTTCCAATGTAGATTTGACTCAAAATTGATATGAGCAGATGGATATAATTGTCTGATATTCTTTTGGCAGCTGGTTCAATGAAGGCTAATTAAAGTGGATTGTTGCCTTTATTGATCAAGGGATGAGATGCTTTTTTTTTCCAGATGCTAACATCGCCAACCCAGTTTGGTTACATCAAATAATTTCCAATAGTGAAATCAGACAGGGCCCTCTTATGGTGCAGTGGTAGCATTCTTACCCCTGGACTAGGAGATACAGGTTCAAATCCCACTTGCTCTAGTAATGTGTATTAACACCTCTGAACAGGTTGTTTTTAAAATATCCAGAAAGCACCCCAATTGTGGCATTAGGAAATGTACATTTGTAATGTTTCACTCTGTGAATAAATCCAAACATGTTGATAAGATTTATAGAAAATATTAAACTACAACATGACATCCTGATTTTTATATGCAATTCCCTGACCAATAACGTCAAGCATGCCATTTGCTTTCTTCACCACTCTATCTAATGCATGGCACTTTCAGGAAGCTACAGGCTTGAACCCCAATATTTTCTGTACATCAATGCTGTTCAGAGTCCTGATCTCCCAAAAAGCAGCACCTCACATTTACCCAGTTTGAACTCCAGCTACTATTTCTCTGTCCATATCTGCAACTGAGCTATATCCGACTGTATCCCAGAACAGATCCCTGTAGAGCATCACTAGTCACTGACGTCCAGACCGAAAAACACCTTCCACCACTACCCTCTATCTTCTATGAGCAAGCCAATTCTGAATCCATACAGCCAAGTCAACAGTGAATTCCATGCACCATAATCTTCTGGATGAGCCTACCATAAGGGACATTGTTGAAAGCCTTACTGAAATCCACATAAACAACATCCACTACTCTACCCTCATCGATCATCTTCATCACTTCTTCAAAAAATTCAAACAAGTTATAAGACATGACCTACCCCACACAAAGCCATGCTAACTGTCCCTAATTAGGCCAAGCTTTTCCAAATCTGCATAAATTCTATCCTTACGAATTCTCTCCAATAGCTTTCCAGTCACTGACGTGAGATCTACCAATCTGAAATTTCCTGGATTATCCCTCTTGAGCAAAGAAACAATATTAGCTACTCATGAGTCCCCCAGGACAACTCTAGTGACTAGTTAGGATACAAAAATCTTGTTCAAGTTCCTGACAATCTCCTCTCTTGCCTTCACAGTAACCTGGGGTAGGTGCCATGGGGACATGTTCACATTAATGCTCTTCAAGAGACCCAACAACACTTCTTTCTTGATCTCAAAATGCCCTCATATTAGTATGCCCCACACACACCTCCCTATCCTTCTCCTGGGTGAATACCAATGAAAGCACTCATTTAGGATCTCATCCACATTCTCTGCTTCCAAGCACAAGCTCCCTCCTTTATCCTTGAAGGTCCTACCTTCTCCCTAGTTGTCCTCTTGTTTTTAACGTACCTATAGAATGCCTTTAGATTCTCTTTAATCATACTTGCCAAGGCTCTCCTCATTCCCTGCTGGAGTACTTTCCTGCTTTCCTTAGATTACTCACAGGCCCTGTCTGATTTTAGCTTCCTAAACCTCACATATATTTCATTTTTCCCTTTTGACTAAATTCACAATCTGCCTCATTGCCCAAGGTTCCTTTACCTTGTCCTTCCTCCCCTCTGGAACATGCCAGTCTTGAACTCTCCCCAGCAGGTCTTTAAACAATTCCTACTTTTCAAATGTGAACTTAACTGTTAACAGCTCCTCCCAATTAACACTCCCCAGCTCCAGCCTATCACTGATGTAATTTGCCTTCCCCCAATTTTGTACCCCAATTAATGTTTATTAACCTGTTGTGCTTTAGAAGGTAATTACGTTAGTTTGATTTATTGTTGTCATGTTTTGCACGCTGTACAGGCAGTTTGTACTGAATAAGCTGCATTAGTGTAACACAACAGAGCGCAGAATACAGTGTTATAACTGCAGGGGGTGTTTCAGAGAGAGAGAAGAGAATTAACATTGGAGAGGTTTGTTCAAAAGTCTGATAACAGCAGGGAAATAGCTGTTCTTGAATCTGTTTGTACGTGTTTTCAAACTTGTATATCTTCTGCCTGATGGAACAGGGCGGAAGAGAGGGTGGGAGGGTATTTGATAATGTTGGATGCTTTTCTGATGCAGGGGAAGTATAGATGGAGTCAATGGACAGGAGGCTGGTTTGTGCGATGAACTGGGCTGTGTTCACAACTCTCTGTAATATCTTCTGGTGTTGGGAAGAGCCATACCAAGCTGCGATGCATCCAAAAAGGATGCTTTCTATGGTGCATCTGTAATAATTGGTTGGAGTCCATGCTGAATTTCCTTAGCCTCCTGAGGAAGTAGAGACATTGTTGTGCTTGACCATCATGTCGATGTGGGTGGACCAGGGCAGATTGTTGGTGACTGTCACTCCCAGGAACTTGATGCTTTCGATCATCTCCACCTCAGCACCATTGATACAGACGGGGGTGAACCCCTCCACCTCACTTCCTGAGGTCAGTGACCAGCTCCTTCATTTTGCTGCTGTTGAAGGAGCGATCATTATCTTTACACCATGCTGCTAAGCACTCAATCTATTTCCTGTACTTGTTGTTGTTTGGGATCTGACCTACTACAGTGGTGTTGTCAATGGAGTTGGGGTGCAATTGGGCCACATGGAGGTGAGTGTACTAGGGGTAGAGTAACGGGCTGAGTCCGTTGCCTTGTGGGGCACCAGTGTCGAGGATTGTGGTGGAAGAGGCATTGTTGTCAATTCTTACTGATTGTGGTCTCTGGGTCAGGAAGTCGAGGGTCCAGTTACAGGGTGGGGAGGTGGGGAGCTGGCTCCTAGGTCTCAGAGTTTGGAGATGAGTTTGTTTGGAATTATGGTGTTGAAGGCAAACTGTAGTCAATAAGTAGGAACCTGATGCAGGTATCCTTGATCTCCAAATGTCCCAGGGATGAATGTAAGGCCAGGGAGATGCTGTCTGCCATGGAACTGTTGCGTGCGAAGGCAAATTACAAAGGATCAAGGTAATTTGGAAGGCTGGAGTTGATGTGGGCCTTGACTAACCTGTTGTAATGGTGAGTTGACTTCTTGAACAGTTACAGTCATATAGTTTCACTTTCTCCTGGCCACTATCTATGGTAATTGGCAGAGGGTTCTGGTGGGCGTGTGTCGGTGACTGTGGTGTTTGGCATGTTTCTGGTGGGGGTGTCAGTAATTGCAGAGACTGACTTGTTCCCAGAACATTCTGCGACCAATACGACAGGATGTCACAGTAGTTTTCATTTTTCACCAGCTGCTGGCCCAGGATTTTCTCTCAATGTGATTTGTCTCTTCCTGTGACGCATGCACTTTCAAAGAGATCACTTATACCAGGGAAACTTGAACTGATGAATTTTTCCAAAGATTCAAAACGTTATCAAAACTCTTAAACAAAGCCTTCAGTATATTCTTGTAGCATTTTCCGTCAATGTTGCGATAGTGCACCCCTGACTCAAGACTATGTGGAAGATTTTGAGCAATCTATGGCTGAGGTATGGACAAAACCACTACACAACATGAACCCTCTCTCTTTCTCAATCTGCAGATACTTTTGAATTAAACTGTTCTGAGATAGTATTGCAGGCCTCCAGCATTCTGTCTACATGAATTGAAACTAACAAAGTTCATACCAGACATAACAGAGCGGATGGAGTGAAGATGTTTTCACTGTCTGTGGTCAATCGGATACCGGGGAATATCATTCAGAGAAATTTCTTCACCCAGAGGGTGATGAAGTTTTGGAATTCTCTATCCCGGAGGGCTGTGGAGATTCAGTCATTGAATGTGTTAAAGGTAGAGTTTGAGAGGCAGGTGGGACTAGTTTAGTTTGGGATTATGGCCAGCATAGATGGGTTGGGCTGAAGGGTCTGTTTCTGTACTGTATGACTATGAGGGATTACTGGAGACCCATGATATCAAGGGATATCAGGATAGAGGGGAAAGATGATGCTGAGGTAGATGATCTGCTGTAATCTGTCTGAATATTGGAGCCATCTCCTTTCTCTATTCCCTGATCTTCCCATATTATCAGCCCAACTCCATTGTGACCGATGTTCCCTCTCCACTACACAGTGCCAGAAATGCTGCAGTGCATGGACCTCTAAGGCCTGAGTAGCCAGTAAGAAAATCAGAGGAATGGCAGGTCAGCATGATCTCAATGTGTGGTGGGTCCTTGACATGTCACTCCCTTGCTGCTTTCAGAACCTGCTGAAGATCAGATGGTAGGACAAGATGCACAGACACCAGAATGGTGCCTTCCTTCCTGCAGCTAATTGATAAATCTGAGAGGCTCGCTCAGTCACACCAATGTCCTCCACATTGCTGGGGGTCTACAGCTACATTTAGGCCAGATCAGGTGAGAATGGCAGATTTCATCACCGATGAGACAACAGCGAAACAATCACCAACAAAAACAGAAATTGCTGGTGACACTCGGCAGGTCTGACAGCATCTGTGGAGAGAAAATGGTAAGTCCTGAGGAGGAGTCACTGGACTCGAAATGATAAGTCTGCTTTCTCTCCACAGATGCTGCCAGTCCTGCTGAGCTTCTCCTGCACTTTCTGTTTTTGCTTCTGATTTCCAGCTTCTGCAATTCTTTTGTGTTTTGGTTGAGCAAAGGATCTAGGTTTTTATAACTTGGTTTCATCGCCAATGTTGTTGAGATTAACCTTTTGTTTCACGGTTAGGAATTCAATTTAAATTCAATACAAAATAAATTCTAGGCAGTTGCGGTAGGACTTGAACTCATATCTCATGGAGCATTAGTTTAAGCCTCTGGATTACTGATCCAGAAACACGACCGCTGTGACTAACACATCCCCATATTGTCATCTAATAAAGCTGAGACTGAATGGAATGACAGAACATCCAATGGATATATTAATTGAGAGTTAACGGGATTTGAATTGGTTATATAATTGCATGAAGTTAGTAACCAGTGGGGTGTGACTTTACTGGAGTGTGTTTGACTGAAATAAAGGTCTCATATTAAATGGTGGACTTCACTTCTGTTTAAATACAGTTACCTTGTGGAGTTTAACACCTACATACAGCAAGCTGCTGAAACCAGATAATGGCGAGCAACTATTTTGGAATCAATGTCAATACAGTTTTGGAGCTGGAGGAACGCAGTGGGCCAGGCAGCATCAGAAGAACAGGACCCTTCACCAGGACTGGGAGGGAGTGCAGCAGTGTTGGAGGTGTCGTCCATTGGGTGAGGTATTAAACTGAGACCTGGTCAATCAAGGGAATATAGAAAAGTCCCCAGGTGCTGCTTCAGGGATCAGGTGCAAATTAATCGCCATATTTCCTGCATAAATCTGTGACTCATCTTCGAAAATACCTCGGCTACTGCGAAACGTCTTGAGATGTCCCAAGGTTATCAAAGGCACAGTTCAAATACAAGTACTTTATGTTTTTAAAGGAAAAAGGCAAGCAATGCCCTTTAGTTGATCGATGGTCGTTACAAACACTTCCAGTGTACATTGCTGTTGAGGTCAGCAGTAGCTGTGATTAACATGGCCTCATCCCTTCTTGCTGAATTTAAACTTCCTGCCCAGAGTATTCTAACACCATCAGGAACAAAAATAGAAACTGCTAGTAAAGCTCAGCAGGTCTGGTAACATAGAACATAGAACATAGAACATAGAACATAGAACATCACAGTACAGGCCCACGATGTTGTGTTGAACTTTTACCCTAAACCTAAGGTCTATCTAACCTCCATCTCCACCTTATAGTATCATCCATATGCCTACCTAATAGCCGCTTAAATGCCCCTAATGAGGCCGACTCCTCAACCTTCTCCGGCAATGCATTCCACACCCCTACCGCTCTCTGAGCATCTATGGAGTGAAATCAGAGTTAATGTTTCAGGCCGAGTGACCCTTCCTTAGAACTCAATCCGAAACGTTAACTGATTTCTCTTCACTGATGATGCCTGACCTGCTGAGCTTTTCCAGCAATTTCAATTTTCTTTTTCTGATTTACAGCATTCACAGTTCTTTCAACTCTTATTCTAACACTCTCTTGGCCAGAATCCCTCATTTCACCCTCTGTGTTTAATCCAAATCCTGCTGCCAGTCTCCTGATTCACACCAGGTCCCACTTCCCCATCCCACTACTGTTCACTGGCCTACACTGCTCCCAGGTTCTGTGACAGCCTGGCTTCAAAATGTTGAGTTCTGAAGGAGGGTTCTAGACCTGAAACATTAACTCTGATTTCTCTCTCCTCAGATGCTGTGTTTTTCCAGAAATTTCTGTTTCTGTTCAAAATGTTCACCTTTGAGTTCAAATGCCGTTCTGTGTGATCTCCAACTCTGGAAGATCACTGCGCTTCTCCTGTTCTGGTTCCTTCAGAATTTCTGGTTTTGTGTAGCTTCCAGCCATGTGGGCCCTGAATTCGAGAATTCCCCCAGACCCCTGTCTTCCTACTCATATAAGACTCTCTTAAACACCTACTTCCCGCCTTCACTCATTTCCTGCCACAAGCGTGAGATTGTATTTGATCAAGGTTCATAGAAAAGCTCACAGGAAATGTCCCGGGGTGTCTGTTAAAGGCTTTGATGGTGTCGGACTGGGGTGGGCCACGTCAAAAATCACATGACACCAGGTTATGGTCCAACAGGTTTATTTGAAGGCACCAGCTTTCGCAGCCTTCCTCCATAGGCTCGTGAAGAAGGAGTGAAGTTCCGAAAGCTTGTGTCTTCAAATAAACTTGTTGGACCATAACCTGGTGTCGTGTTATTTTAGTCTCTGCCATGGCGTTGGTACCGAGTGTAATGAATGAGTTAAAACAAACAGAAGCCACAAAAATGAAAATGAGACGTTAACTTTGTTGCAAATGGGGAAACAAACCCTCTCACTTCCTCCTTGATAGATAAAGACTTTGTCCCCCGACTCCCTGCCTCTCGCTGTGCCTGTCCTTCACTGTATCCCCACTGTGCCATCTATCACAGTTCTGAGGAAGGGTCACCAGACCTGAAACACTAACTCTGTTTTTCTTCCTTCACAGATGCTGCCAGACCTGCTGACCTTCTCCAGCAACTTCCACTTTTGTTCCTGATTTACAGCATCCGCAGTT
Organism: Stegostoma tigrinum; assembly: GCF_030684315.1. Lineage (NCBI taxonomy): Eukaryota > Metazoa > Chordata > Chondrichthyes > Orectolobiformes > Stegostomatidae > Stegostoma > Stegostoma tigrinum. The sequence goes on along the minus strand of NC_081379.1, from coordinate 3,792,181 downwards.
CTTTCGGATTTTGTTTGCCATCTATCACATATGGTCTTTGGGAGTCTGGATCCCCAGCACCTACAGCTCTCAGCATCATCTGAAGCTCCATGCACAATGTCTGCTGCGCAGCTTCGAAAGGACACTCTCTTTGTTTGTCACAACAGCTGTTGACTCCACCGAGCACGCTTCATTGATATTCTCCAGGGAGAGAGACAATTCAGAGCAGGTCAGAGGTGGAGCTCTCGAGGGAAGCAGCTATTTATTTGAATTGGTGCTGTGTGTTTGACGGAAGTAAATAAAAGACATGCACTTTCATAGCATGTTTTACCATCTCAGGGTGTCCCCAGGCACTTCTGGGTCAAAGTATTAGCATCATAACATTCGCAATGGAAGGAGACATGGAGGTGAATAACAGTTCATTAAAGTGAGATAACACAGTGTGGAGCTGGATGAACACAGCAGGCCAAGCAGCATCAGAGGAGCAGGAAAGCTGACATTACTGGTCTGGACCCTTCTTTGGAAAGAAAAAGAGCTTTTCTGGATAAGGGTCTAGGCCCGAAATGTCAGCCTTCCTGCTCCTCTGATGCTGCTTGGCCTGCTGTGTTCATCCAGCTCTACACCATGTTAGCTCAGATTCTCCAGCATCAGCAGTTCCTACTATCTCTGAGTTTATTAACGTGACCTGTGTTATTGGCTGAGGGTTGGGTCTCACTGTGACTGTTGGGTGTTGCTTTGGTACATGTTGCCCAGCAAGTTGGTCATTATGGTGAAACGCTCCCTTGTATCAGCTGTGAAGATCGAGGACGAGGATCTTCATCCTCATAGTGAAGCCTTGGGGCTGCGCCGCTCTCCTGGCCCCAGCTCCCAGTCCGTTCAGAAAACCCTCAGTGACATGACCTGAGCCAGCGCTAACTCCTCTGACTGAGGAACAAGCAACAATTTAAGGCAGTGATAGTCGGGGAATCGAGGATTACAGGGAAAAGACAGGAAAATGGATATGAGGAATGTGGGATCCGCCATGATCCTATTGAATGGAGCAGCAGAATCGAATGGTCTAGTCCTTGTGATACAATGTACGCTAATGAAATTTCTAGGGAGCTTGACAGGGTTGATGCAGAAAGATTGTTTCCCCTTGAGTGAAGAGTCTAGAACCAAGGTGCATCATCTTAGAATAAGGGGCCACACATATGAGACAGAGATGAGGAATTTCTTCTGTACCAGATAGTGCTGTCCAGGCTGGGTCATTAAGTACATTCAGGGCTGAGACAAGCAGCTTTCTAATTGGAAAGGGAATCAAGGGGAATGGGGGAAAGGCAGGAAAGTGGAGTTGAGGATGATCAGATCAGCTGTGAACACATTGAATGGCAGAACTGACTCGATGGGCTGAATGGCCTACTTCAGCTCCTACCTGGTGTGATGGTGAGTGCTGGCGTACACATTCAGCTTGTGGTTATAATGTGGCAGTGAGCTGTGTTCTACCCCGCACTCAGTCAGCTGATGTCTGCCAGAGCCAGGAGCTAAGTGTGTGTACCGCCGGTGGCTACCAGCTGCTGCAGGTTGCTGACCGTGAGTCCTGCTAAATGAGACCTTCTAACTGACGCATTTCAATCAGCTCTGCTTTGTAGAGATCCATTTCACCACCGTTCACAAAGAACAGCAGTGCAGCAACCAGCACTTGGTATGAGCCAGGGGAGGCTGGAATGGTTGTTAAAATATCAGCAAGAGGGGACAAACTGGGGTTATTTCGACTGTGACAAAAGAAAAACTGGAAGAACTGTGGATGCTGTAAAATCAGGAACAAAAACAAGTTGCTGGAAAAGCCCAGCAGGTCTGGCAGCATCTGTGAAGAGAAATCAGAGTGAATGTTTCCGGTCCGATTCTCAGGAAGGGTGAGCGGAGCTGAAACGTTTTTCTTCACGGATGCTGCTGGGCCTGCTGAGCTTTTCTAGCAACTTGTTTTTTTGTTTTGACTGGTGTTGCTTTATCAGACGCTTTTAACTCAGATGACACAGCAGCTACTTTCTAATTAGATTCTCCAACTCCAGATCTACGTGTTAGTCCCAGCATTAAACATGCTTTCTCTGTTGGAAAACATTTCGAACAACATGTTAAGTCAGAGGTCAAGTGGGGGAAAAAGCGTATGATATTGTTCAGATGAACTCCACACTCTCATTTATGCAAGTATTTATCACAGCGTAAACAAAAGGATATATGTGGTACATATAAACAGTGGCAGGTAACTGTGAATCAGCTGAGGAAAAAGCTCCACAATAGAGGACCCTCAGATGGCAGCATAAATCAAAATGAGTTTACTACAACTCGACTCGTTTACAATGTAACCTGAACTCAGAGATTTGTGTAACTGGCAGAAATCTCACACTGGTGCTGTTGTTCATTAATCTAAATAGAATTGACGTAATGCAAAGCTTTTATTTCTGTGCCTGAGAGCCCCTTGTGTTCGGACGTGGTGTGCTTGCATTTTTTGGCGAAAGCAGCTCCCAAAACATTTGCAGTGTGTGTTTTTAGTGCAGGCCGTGCCTATGCTGGAGTCAACTGTGCAGATTCTGGGGGGTTGGGGGGGGTGGATGGTGGCAGGTTGGAGGGCAGCAGGGGAATAGTCAGAGCACTCAATGAACCTCAGAATCTGTTGAATTCTGCCCATCTCGATTTCCTTGCCCTGGCACCATGCTTTCAGCTGGCTGGGCCTCACACGCTGAAGTTCCCTCAAACGCACATCACACTACCCTCTTTAAGATAGTCCTTGACTTATCTAAAAAAAAAGTAAGTGGCTTCTGGAAACCTGAAACGAAAACAGAAATTGTTGGAAAAACTCAGCAGATCTGGCAGCATCCAGTGGACGGAGAAACAAAGTTAATGTTTTGAGACCCTTCTTCAGAACTGACTCGACTTATCCCCTTGACCTCTCCTCTAATGCCTTCTCAATTTGTTCTCATAAAGTCCCTCTTTGTTTGACAATAGTGAAAGAGACTTGAGACAGTCTATTTAGTTAGCAGAGCTATATAAAAACAAGTTGTTGTTGTGGAACCGCTGGAATTGACCTCAGGACCCCTATGTCAGAGCTGGAAGTGAGGATCTGACCTTTCTTAGCTGTGATGTGACCAGGAGTCAATTTTCACAATGAACTCCCAGATAAAGATCAGCCATCTGTTTTCTCTCTCCATGGACCTGCTGAGTTTCTCCAGCATTTGTTTGTTTAAGGTGGAACAGTGGCTCAGTGGTTAGCACTGCAACCTCACAGCGCCAGGGTCAGGCTCCCGGGATCAATCCCACCTCGGGCAACTGTCTGTGTGGAGTTTGCACATTCTCCCCATGTCTGAGTGGGTCTCCTCCCACAGCCCAAAGGTGTGCAGGTTACGTGGACTGGCCATGCTAAATTGGCCCATAGTGTTCAGGGATGTGTAGATTAGGTGGGTTATAGGGGAATGGGGTCTGGGTGGGATGCTTTGAGGGTTGGTGTGGACCTGTTGGGCCGAAGGGCCTGTTTCCAATTATTCTATCCTTATACACCAGGACTTCTGATGAGAATTCAGACTCACATTCTCCTGACCAAAGTCACCTCATTTTCACAGACAGAAATTCAAGAGGGTCCAGACAGAAGCTATAACGTGTGTCCACAGAAGGAGAGCTCTCAGCAAGAACCTGCAAATGTTTCGACTTGTGGGAGAGCCGAGAGCGAGGGGCTATAAATAAGAGAGTCACTAATAGACACAAACACACTCAGAGAATAGTAGATAACAAAATGTGAAGATGGATGAACACAGCAGGCCAAGCAGCATCTCAGGAGCACAAAAGCTGATGTTTTGGGCCTAGACACTCATCAGAGGGTCTAGGCCCGAAACATCAGCTTTTGTGCTCCTGAGATGCTGCTTGGCCTGCTGTGTTCATCCAGCTCCACACTTTGTTATCTTGGATTCTCCAGCATCTGCAGTCCCCATTAACTCAGAGAATAGTTACACCTCTCTGCCACAACGTATTCAAAGGAAAACTCAATAACTCTCAGACAGAGGGAAGAAGACAAGATATTGTTGATAGAACAGACAAATGTTTTGAGTTAGGAACTGAAGTAAATTATTCCGCCCCCACCCCGAGAGCTGCTCCACCATTCAGTAAGGTCGCAGCTGATTGGCTTACAGCCTCAAATCCACATCACAACCCCCTTTCCCTTCTGACACTGATAATTGGTAACTTTCCTATTCTTGCAGGATCTGCTGCTCTCTGTCTTGCTCAGGGATGCCACCTCCACCCTTCAGCGTGAAAAAAATTCCACACTCTCGGTTCTGAGGAAGGCTCACCGGACACGGAACGTTAACTCTGTGCTCTCCTTCACAGGTGCTGCCAGGCCTGCTGAGCTTTTCCAGCAACTGCGTTTTCGTAGCTCATTGGTTAGCACTGCTGCCTCACAGTGCCAGGGACCCAGGTTCGATTCCCCTCTCGGGTGACTGGCTGTGTGGAGTTTGCACATTCTCCCCGTGTCTGTGGGGGTTAGCTGGATTGGCCATGCTAAATTGCCCCATAGTATTCAGGCATGTGTGGGCCTATGATGCTGGGGTTGGGGCGGACCTGATAGGCCGAATGGCTTCTTCCTTCACAGGAAGGATTGTATATGTTCCTATGGTGGTCTTGAGACAAAGAGACCGGGAGGGAGGAGTCAGGGTGTGGGGGTTACTCCTAAATGCTAGGGCCCCTGTAAAACACACGCGGTGCTCAGTGTAAGGGATAAATAGTTGGGATGAAAGTGTTGCATCAGAACGGTGGGTTGATAAAGAATTGTAAACGTAGAATTATCCAGCGGGTTGGGTGACCTGTTGGAGTTGCCTGTGTTTCGCTGGAAGGCACTCCTACCTCTAAGCCAGATAGTCACACGTTGGAATCTTATAGAGACAACAAAAAACCAGCTTGAACAGCACAGGTTCCTCAATTCACTTCCCGTTGCATCTTGGCAGAAGCAGGGAGGCTCCCGAAAACCAATGGGGTCAAAGGTTGTTGGAGGTGGGCAGGCAAAATGGCTGCAATCAGATCAGCCACGAATGTATAGAATGGGGAAGCATTCAAGGGGCTGAATGGCCTGCTCCTTCTTCTAATTTGTTTGTACAAAGAGTCCATAAAATAAAGTTCATTCAATAAAATCTCAGCTGGTCTGATGGCTTAGAGGGATATGGGCCAGATTAATGGAGAATATCTGGTCAGCATTGACAAGTTGGGCCGAAGGGTCTGTTTCCATGCTGTACAATTCTGACTCTATGTACTGAACTGACTCTATGTACTATGTTTTGAAGAAGGGTCTAGGCCTGAAACGTCAGTTTTCCTGCTCCTCTGATGCTGCTCGGCCTGCTGTGTTCATCCAGCTCGACTCCTTGTTATCTCTATGTACTGTACATTCCTTTATACCCCTGATAATCTTTCACCCTCCCATCCCCAATTTGTATATTCCTATAAGCAGCAGTTAATTATTTCACATTCGCTTGTGGGACATGGGTGTCGCTGGCTGGGCCCTGCATTTATTACCTGTCCCCAGTTGCCCTTTGAGAAGGTGGGGGTGAGCTGCCTTCTTGAACCGCTGCAGTCCAATTGCCTGTGGGGAGACCCACAACATCGCTTCACACAGTTCCCCAGTTATCCTCTCACTTTCAGCTGGATTCTGACCTATTCAATGACCTTGCAAATGCTACCATATTTATTTTCGTAAATGCCAGTGACCCCAGCATCTCACTGTGACTGTGAAAATATTGCTTTAGACTCAGGTGGCTAATAACACAGACGCTGATTTCAGGAGGCCAGAGAGTGCCTTTAGCAGCTGAACACGGTCATGCCTGATGGGTTTTATTGACAGGCTGGGAAACTGCCTGACAGCAGTGAAATAGAACCACCCCCACCCCGCTATCTGGATCAGCAGCTCACGGAGGTGACTGAGACTGTAGAATCATTCTGGGTCCTTTCACAAACTCACTGTACAGCCCATTATATAGTAAGTTCCAGACAGAGACTGAAGGTGCAGCTCAGTTCAGAGGGAGGCCAGGAGTAAAGGCCAGTGTGAGGACAATGGCCATCCCCGAGGGGATTGTTAAAGGATCCCTCAAAAAGAGTTAAGGGAGCTCTGAGATAACAAGGTGCAGAGCTGGATGCCACTCTGATGTTGCCTGGCCTGCTGTGTTCACCAGCTCTACACCTTGTTATCTCAGATTCTCCAGCATCGGTCGTTCCTATCTCTAAGGGAGCACGACCCGGTTTCCCGACTCCCCCCCAACGCTGTCCCCCTAATGATCTTATTGTTGCCTCATTGCCAGTGTGTGTGTGTGTGTGTGTGTGTGTGTGTGTGTGTGTGTGTGTGTGTGTGTGTGTTTGTATGTGTGAGTCTGTGTGTGTGTGAGTGTGAGTGCGAGTGTGTGTGCATGTGTGTGTGTGCGTGAATGTGTGTGTGTTTGTGTGTGTGAGTGTGTGTGTGAATGTGTGGGTGTGTGTGTGTGAGTGTGTGTGTGTGAATGTGCCTGTGTGTGCGTGAATGCGTGCGTGTGTGTGTGTAAATGTGTTTGTGTGTGTAAATGTGTGTGTGTACGTAAATATGTGTGTGTGTGTGTGTGTGTGTGTGTGTGTGTGCGTGCGCGCGTGTCCCAGGCTCTCGATCTGAGGGGGTTGTGGGTGGGGTGGAGGGGGTGGGGGCTGGGACCTCCACACTGCGAACAGGATGAACCGGTCTCTGTCACTGACATCGGGGAGCAGGAATGGAAAGACTCTCCCAGCGATTTTGAGAAAGCAGAAGGCGCATTTCCATACTTGCCCTTCACAGGTTCCACCCCTCTGCTGTGTAACCATTTCTGACATGGAGGAAGTGCAGCAAGATCCCACAGTGGCATTTGATTTTGAGTCTTTGGTTGCTTGGCCAAGTGACTAATACCAGTCAGTAAAGGGGGAGGGAGAGATCTCAACTCCCTCCCCCCACTCTTCTGATTGGCTATTGTTGGTTGAGGCCATCAAGGATTACAAGTTTCCCACGGTGGGTAGATAATCACACATTTACTGTAAATCGAGAGGCTGAATGGCCTCCTATTCCTCTCTCCTTCCATTTCACAAACAGGACCCAGGTTCTGAAATGGGTACCATCTACAAGATGCGCTGCTGAACTTCACCAAAGGTCCTTTTTCCGTATTTTCCAAACCCACGGCCACTTCCATCTAGAGGGAGAAGGGCAGCAAATGCATGGGAACACCACCCCCTCCGAGCCATTCCCCATCTTGACTTGAAATATGTCGCCGTTCCTTCACTGTCGCTGGGTCAAAACTCTGGAATTCCCTCCCTAAGGACTTTGTGGGTCAACCCGCAGCACAGGGACTGCAGCGGTTCGAGAAGGCAGCTCACCCCCACCTTCTCAAGGGACAACTAGGGATGGGTGATAAATGCTGGGCCCAGCCAGCGATGTCCCATGAGAGTCAGTTTAATATTGTAAAAGAAAGAGGAGCACTCCAACAACAGTGAACTCCATTGGTCAGTACTGGACTGTTTGTTGGGATGACAATGTAGCCTTGGAATATAACCCCTCACATTGTTGCATATAATGCAAAGGTTGCTGAAGTTTGAGGGATTTACATCAAAGGGTCCAAAGGTGATGGAGGAGCTCTCAGTATTGAGCTAGGGTCATGGTGTTTTTGGTTCAAGTCCCACTTCAAAATCCACAGCATCAATGTCAAGGCCATTGGTCCTGGGTACTACAGAAGGAGTGAGGGAGTGAGATATTGAGAATGTGAGGGAGTGACGGATTGAGGGAGTGAGTTTCTGAGGTACAGAGGGAGTGAGATATTGAGGGTGTTGAAGGAGTGAGAGATTGAGGGAATGAGGTGTTGAGGGAGGGTAGGAGTGAGGTGTTGAGGGAGTGAGGCGTTGAGGGAGTGAGGTGTTGAGAGATTGAGGGAAAGTGGTGTTGAGGGAATGAGGCATTGAGGGAGTGACGGAATGAGGTGTTGAGAGGTTGAGGGAAAGAGCTGTTGAGGGAGTGAAGCATTGAGGGAGTGAGGTGTTGAAAGATTGAGGGAACAAGGCGTTGAGGGAGTGAGATGTTGAGGGAGTGTGGAAGTGAGGGGATGAGATATTGAGGGAGTGAGGGATTGAGGTGTTGAGGGAATCCGGCGTTGTGGGAATGAGGTGTTGATAGAGTTTGGGAGTGAGGCACTGAGGGAATGAGGCATTGAGGGAGTGACGGAATGAGGTGTTGAGAGGTTGAGGGAAAGAGCTGTTGAGGGAGTGAAGCATTGAGGGAGTGAGGTGTTGAAAGATTGAGGGAACAAGGCGTTGAGGGAGTGAGATGTTGAGGGAGTGTGGAAGTGAGGGGATGAGATATTGAGGGAGTGAGGGATTGAGGTGTTGAGGGAATCCGGCGTTGTGGGAATGAGGTGTTGATAGAGTTTGGGAGTGAGGCACTGAGGGAATGAGGCATTGAGGGAGTGTGTGGAAGTGAGAGAGTGAGATATTGAGGGAGTGAGGCTCTGAGGGACTGACCGAGTGAGATATTGAGGGAGTGGGGGAGTGAGGCTCTGAGGGACTGACGGAGTGAGGTATTGAGGGAGTGAGGTGTTGAGAGGTTGAGGGAATGAGGTGTTGTGGGAGTGAGGCTCTGAGGGACTGACGGAGTGAGGTATTGAGGGAGTGAGGTGTTGAGAGGTTGAGGGAATGAGGTGTTGTGGGAGTGAGGCTCTGAGGGACTGACGGAGTGAGGTATTGAGGGAGTGAGGTGTTGAGAGGTTGAGGGAATGAGGTGTTGTGGGAGTGAGGCTCTGAGGGACTGACGGAGTGAGGTATTGAGGGAGTGAGGTGTTGAGAGGTTGAGGGAATGAGGTGTTGTGGGAGTGAGGCTCTGAAGGACTGACGGAGTGAGGTATTGAGGGAGTGAGGTGTTGAGAGGTTGAGGGAATGAGGTGTTGTGGGAGTGAGGCTCTGAGGGACTGATGGAGTGAGGTATTGAGGGAGTGAGGTGTTGAGAGGTTGAGGGAATGAGGTGTTGTGGGAGTGAGGCTCTGAAGGACTGACGGAGTGAGGTATTGAGGGAGTGAGGTGTTGAGAGGTTGAGGGAATGAGGTGTTGTGGGAGTGAGGCTCTGAGGGACTGACGGAGTGAGGTATTGAGGGAGTGAGGTGTTGAGAGGTTGAGGGAATGAGGTGTTGTGGGAGTGAGGCTCTGAAGGACTGACGGAGTGAGGTGTTGAGGGAGTGAGGTGTTGAGGGAGTGAGGTATTGAGGGAGTGAGGTGTTGAGGGAGTGAGGTGTTGAGGGAGTGAGGGACTGACGGAGTGAGGTGTTGAGGGAGTGAGGTGTTGAGGGAGTGAGGTGTTGAGGGAGTGAGGTATTGAGGGAGTGAGGTGTTGAGGGAGTGAGGTGTTGAGGGAGTGAGGTGTTGAGGGAGTGAGGTATTGAGGGAGTGAGGTGTTGAGGGAGTGAGGTGTTGAGTGAGTGAGGTGTTGAGGGAGTGAGGTGTTGAGGGAGTGAGGTGTTCAGGGAGTGAGGTATTGAGGGAGTGAGGTGTTGAGGGAGTGAGGTGTTGAGGGAGTGAGGTATTGAGGGAGTGAGGTGTTGAGGGAGTGAGGTGTTGAGGGAGTGAGGTATTGAGGGAGTGAGGTGTTGAGGGAGTGAGGTGTTGAGGGAGTGAGGTGTTGAGGGAGTGAGGTATTGAGGGAGTGAGGTGTTGAGGGAGTGAGGTGTTGAGGGAGTGAGGTATTGAGGGAGTGAGGTGTTGAGGGAGTGAGGTGTTGAGGGAGTGAGGTATTGAGGGAGTGAGGTGTTGAGGGAGTGAGGTGTTGAGGGAGTGAGGTGTTGAGGTGATGGTGCCTCATCTGTGACTGGAGGGGTTTGTAAGTCAGTACCTGGGCCTGTGTTTTCTTGTCCCCTCACCCCTCGCCAGCCTGGGACACATCTCGTCTGGACATGCAGATTGGTCCATTCTTCATCCCTCTGGTACCTCCTTTCTCTCTCTCTCTCTCTCTCTTTGGTAACTCCATTCAGTATCTCCCAGTGCTCCACCTCATGTCCATACCTGTGTCTTCCTTTTCTATCCAGGAGACCGAAACAAATTATTCTTTGAGGACTGTACCCCTGGGTACCAGTTGCACTCACTCTGCCATTGTCCCTAATGGGCCCTATTCTTCCCTAAGTATTCACTCGCTCTTTAACTGTATAAAAACCCCTTGACAGTTTCTTTCATGCTTCATGTCAATGCTCTCTCATTCATGCTCTTTGCTTTCCTCATTCCCTTCTTACTCATTCCCTGCACATTTTAACAGCCCTCTGGGGTCTCTACCATATTGAACCCTTGGCATCTGCTGTAAATTGCATTATGCTTTGGGACATCTGATGATCGTGAAAGGTGCTACACAAATGCAAGTCTTTGTGACATTGCAGTGTATCTGTTGAAATGAGCAAAGGCCGAGTTCAGGACTGGCTGCAGGGTCCACCATCTAGTCGTCAATCTGGAAACTGCTGGGCATTGTCCATGTGTCGCAAAAACAGAAATTGCTGGAAAAGCTCAATAAGTACGGCAGCGTCAGTGGAGAGAAGTCAGAGTTGACGTTTCAGGCCAAGTGTCCCTTTTTCAGTTCTTTCGGATTTTATTGTCCATGTGTAGGTTGTGTAACAAGGAGTTGCAAGGGTTCAAATTTTGAATAACACTAGGCAATGGGTCAAGTGTAGGGGAAATGCGATTAGTTCAGTTTGGTGTTTGTTGTGCAGGTGCTAACATGATGGGCCGAAGGGCATGTTTCTTTGATGTATGACTCATTTACCAAAAGCAAATTACTGCCTGTTTCTCCCCACAGGATTCACTGACCGGGTCTGCTCTCTTTCAGCCCGTTTGCTGCAAATTATAACCCTTAGGGAAACACTCTTGCTTCTCTGGGTCAGTTCTTGGTAGTGGGTTCAAGTCTCACTCAGTTCACATAGCACAAACTGCAGCTGGTACTCCTGTGCAGCACAGAGGGAATGCTGCATTGCAGTGGTGCCATCTTTTAGATGAGCCATTCAGCTTTTGGGAACTGTCTGCAGAAGGTGGATGCAGAAGGTTGCATTGGAATGTCTGAAGGGACACCAGTGGAAGATTCCTGATCTTCAACCGCAGAGTCATACCGGACTGGAAACATTTAGTCCACAGATTTTTCCTGCTTTTTCTGTTTTCATCTGAGATCTCCTGGGTGTTCTAGTTTATATTTATCCATCAATGAGCTGATTTTCTGGTTGTTATCAAATTGCTTGATAATTAATTGACTGGGCAGCACGATGGCTCAGTGGTTAGCACTGCAGCCTCACATTAAAGGGACCCAGGTTTGATTCCACCCTCGGGCAACTGTCTGTGTGGAGTTTGTACATTCTCCATGTGTTTGGTTTCCTCCGACAGTCCAAAGATGTGCAGATTAGGTGGATTGGCTATGCTAAGTAGCCAAATTCCAAAGGAAGTGCAGGCTAGCTGTAGGAAATGCAGGGATCTTGGTGCTCTGGTTTCCTCCCACAGTCCAAATGATGTGCAAGTTAGGTGGACTGGTCATGCTTATGACCCAATGCTGTCTAGGGAGGTGTAGATTAGGTGTGTTAGCTGTGGAAAATAGAGAGTCTGGGTAGGATGCTCTTCAGTGTAGAATTGTTGGGCTGCATGGCCTGTTTCCACACTGTAGAGACTCCATCAATCTATCTAAATGAGAGCTCAGCTTGTTAAGATTAGGGGGATGAGAGGTTGAGAGACTGCTCTCCCCTTGAGCAAGAGTCTAGGACCAGAGGGAATAATGTCAGAATAAGGAGTCACACATTTAGGACAGAGATGAGGAGGAATTTCTTTCCTGAGAGGGGAGTGAATCTGTGGAATTCTTTGCTACAGAGGGATCTTAAGGCTGGGTCATTGCATGTATTCAAGGCTGAGATAGAATTTAATCAGAATTGGAAGTTCAGGATGATCAGATCCCTCTTGATCTAATTGAATGGCAAAGCAGACTCGATGGGCTGAATGGCCTACTTCTGCTCCTACGTTGCATGGTCTTATGGACAAAGATTGAAGTTGGGTACAGAGAGCTGAGATGTGGATTGGCCAGGATCTCCAGAATCCAGGACGAGTCGAGGGGGGCTTCTGGGTTTCTTCGTTTCCCCACCATTAAGAGGTAACTACAAACGGAATGCATTGGAATACCAGTTTGCATCAAGTCTCTCTATTTTAACCCAGTATGCTCATCTGTAAATCAGCTTGCATTTTTATTGTTTGCGATTACTTCCAGAAACAGCAGGAACTGTTGGGGGTTACAGTATAAAATGCATTAGTTTGACCTTGCTCAGCCAAGAGGATTATAAGTGTAAGAGTGGTAGGATTCACTCGAGTTCTGTAAGAACTCAGCATAACACTGATGTCAGGCTGCTCACCCACTACTTTAACTCCACAGTCACATCTGAAGCTGTGCAATGAATGCTGTTTTTATTTTCAGTTTTAGCTTGGTACCCTTAAAGTCAGGATTAATTGATGCCAAGCAACTTAAATTCATCCTGAGTGTGTCAGCCAAGGGACGCTCCCTTAAGCATTAGCTTAAATACGCCATTGCACATAAATCAGCCCGAGTTCCCTGCAGTAAGCATTCCAAGTGAAAATCGAAACACAGCCCATTAATGCCCTTTCTAATCGAGACTAGAAGCCTGAGGGTGGCTCACAGGCCAGGAAACAGATTTAGAAAGACAGAACTTGTTCCTCTATAAAGCAGTACACAAAAATTACATTAAGACATTGTTTATTTTTAAACATTTTGTAACATGAACCTTCCAGGCAGTTCCAGGTTTCACTGAAAGAGGAGGAATCTGCTGCTGGAGTCGGGGAGTAAATTGTCAATTGTCCTCAACACATCTCAAATCATCTGGATTAAAATATTTATCTTTTCAACATTCCTCTGATCAAAGTCAGGAGATCAAAGGCAGGGAGTACATTTTCTCCTGTAGCTCAATAAGACTGAAGAACATATTAGGCCAATCAGCCCATCGACTCTGCTGCACCATGTCTGATCTGATTGTTCCCAACTCCACTTTCCTGCCTTTTCCCTGTAATCTTTGATTCGCTCACTGATCGAAGCTCTACCTGTCTCAGCCCTGAGTGTAGTTAATGACCCAGCCGTGACAGCCCTCTGAGGTAAAGGATTCCACAGGTTCGGACACTTCTGAGAGAAAACATTCTGGCCAGTGAGATTATTTTTCCACATTATGCCCCATTTGTCAGATTTTTGCCCATTCAATCCCCCCCATGTTTATCCATGTGCAACCACCTCACATCCTTGACACAAAATGCACTTCTGTATCATCTTCACTCCCGGTGTTGATATAAATTGTGAAAATTTGACAACACAGACCTGTCTGGGACCCCACTTCTTGCATCCGGTGATTCGGAATAATTGAGAAGTCACACGACTCCAGGTTATAATCCAACAGGTTTATTTGAAATCACAAGCTTTCAGAGCCTCACTCCTTCATCAGTTGAAGCTCTGAAAGCTTGTGATTTCAAATAAACCAGTTGAACTATAACCTGGAGTCATGTGATTTCTGACATTATCCACCCCCAGTCCAACACCGACACCTTTAATCAGTGTAATTGATACATACTCTCATACATTCCCCATCTCTGTATTAAATGGTTGACTCTTTACTCTGAGATAGTGCCCTCTGGTCCTAGATTCTCCTAACAGAGGAAGCAACTTCTCCACTTCTACACAAACACACAGTCCAGATCCGCTGAAAGGTGTGTTCCTGTTCTGTAGCTGTCGATGTCTCTTTTATTTTGAACATAGAGTCAATGTTACCCAGGAAGCAAACATTCAGAGAATCACTAACTGCGGTGATTGACAGGGCTTGACTGCTTCAATTGATTGTTATTGAATGTTTGAGCAATGGCTCTAACTTCTTGTACATTTTCGACGCTGATTCCCAACGTGTTCCTCTCTGTAAAAGGGAGGCTACAGATAATCTTTATGATGAGCACAGTGTTTACCTTTGGCTTTGTGGCTTCAGATCAAATGTGAAGAAATGTTAATATCTTAAACCATGACAAATCCCTGAAGGGCTGCTAAGAATTTGACCTTTCTCCTGCAAGTTATGCTCGAATTGTTGGGAGCAGACAGCAGGGAAACCAAAGAGTCCAGACTGATGAAAGGGTCTAGGCCCAAAACATCAGCTCTCCTGCTCTTCTGATGCTGCTTGGCCTGCTGTGTTCATCCAGCTCCACACCTTGTTGTCTCAATTCTCCAGCATCAGCACTTCCTATTATCTCTGACACAATTTTAACCCCACTGCGAAGCCTCTTCTAAGGATGCCTACCCTGAAGAAGTTACCCCCCTCCCTCCGGACAAACCTCAGGGGATCTGTCTCCCATTGCCCATTTCTGATGAAAGGGCTTAGGCCCGAAGCGTCACCTTTCCTGGTCCTCTGATGCTGCTTGGCCTGCTGTGTTCATCCAGCTCTACACCTTGTTATCTCTGATGAAAGGTCAGTATTCTGACTGAGGAGCTTGGGAAGTCTGTCTGGTGTTGTAATTTTGTCTTGAATGAACTTTTTATTGGATGTTTCCTGCTAAATGCCAGAATGTTTGATGGTGAAATTGTGGGAATTGTGGACTAACAAAGACAGCCTCATACCATTTAACATGTCTCAAATGAACATGTAGATGTGTCAGTGCCTGAACACAGCTCTGTTTGTGAGTGATGGACTGTCATTCGTGCTGTCCCTCACTGTCACATGCAGACCAGCTTACCTGCTATCTAGTTCCACGCTCTTTGACAGGAGTCACCTGTTTCGGGTCTTTGACAACTGGTCTGAGGGAGGAACAAAGCAGAAATTGCTGAAGCCCCAGGATCGGGGAATCCGCACCTATCTTCTCCTCTATCCATCTTCGATCCGCCTCCCCCTCTTTCCCTATTTATTTCAGAAACCCCCTTCCCCTCCTCCTTTTCTGATGAAGGGTCTAGGCCCAAAACGTCACCTTTCCTGCTCCTCTGATGCTGCTTGGCCTGCTGTGTTCATCCAGCTCTACACCTTGTTATCTCGGATTCTCCAGCATCTGCAGTTCCTACTATCTCTCCAAAACTAGGTTAAAGGTGAGGGAAGAAAGATTTAAAAGGGACCTAAGGGGCAGCTTTTTAGCACAGACGGTGGCATGCATGGAATGAGCTTCCAGAGGAAGTGGTGGAAGCTGTTACAATTACAGCATTTAAAAGGAACCTGAATAGGAAGGGTTCAGAAGGATATGATCCAAATGCTGGCCAATGGGATGAGGTCAGATTGGGATGTCTGGTTCGCGTAGACAAGTTGAACTGAAAGGTCATTTTCATGCTGCGTGACTCTGTCACTTTATGACTCTGTGTCTGGCAGGATCTATGGAAAGAGAAACAGAGTTAATGCTCCTAATTCAGTGACCCTTCCACAGAACTCCGTGAAGGGTCAGTGGATACAAAATGTTAACCCTGTCTTTCTCTCTCTCTCTCTACTGAATCGCTGAGTTTCTCTGACAGTTTGTTTCGTTTCAGATTCCCAGCATCTGCCGTTCTTTCAGCTTTTAGTTTGGTTTGAGAATGACGTCACTCTTTGGGGTTAAGGCCCCAAGACACATCGTGACCCAGAGTAGGCCCCCTGGCTCCCCTGAAATGCATACACTGCATTTGTAAAGCACCTCTCACCACCGCTGGATCAAACAGAATGCTTGGCAGCTTTATCAAAGCATAGCTGTTGTTGTAACGTAGGAAACGTGGAAGCCAGTTTTCACACAGCAGCTGCATGACAGTGAGCAGATCAGCCCTGCTGATTGTGGGGAGATTTATCAGGCAGCACACTGGAAACAGTTCCCTGGCTTTTACACAACACGGCCGTGGAAAGATTTATCTCCACCTGGGTGAACAATGGGATTTGACTTCACAGAAAAAAGGCTCGACTTCTGACAGCTCAGTCCTCCCTTAGTCCTGGTCTTGGGGCAAAATTATATGGATATAATTAGAGATTAGGAGGTCTTGTTGTGCATTGGTAATGCCCTTACCTCTGACCCAGGTTCAAATCCCAGAGGTGTGTCACAACATATCTGGAAGCACTAATTAAAAACTAACCAGAATGATAAGGTTTTATTCTTTTCAGTTAATCATAATTCTATTTGCTGCTGAATTAATTAGCTGCTGTGTCCATCTAAATGTTCCGTCTCACCACCAGAACAGCACAAAGCCTGCTCGTTTCTGGTTTGGACAAGGTGCAGGACATTGGGGGGCAGAGTTGCTCAGAAAGGGGAACAAGGATATAGGCTGCTGCTCTTTGCTGAGTGCGTAGCTCCCAGCTTGCTCAGATTTCAGCTGAAAAGCACAGACTCGGGGGAGAGCATGAGCCTCTGGGAAGGTCAGTATTAAATACATCAGAGGTTTCGGAACACACCCAGTCTCTCCAACACTGGCATGGACGGAAATGTTGGATTAGAACATTTCGCCTGCTCCATGTTGATTCTGAATCTAAGATGATAAAATCATAGAGTCCCTACAGTGTTGAAACAGGCCATCAACCCTCCAAAGAGCATCCCACCCAGCCCCACCCCTGTAACCCAGCGTTTCCCATGGCTCACCTACTCAACCTGCACATCCCACCCAGTCCCACCCCTGTAATGCAGCGTTTCCCATGGCTCACCTACCCAACCTGCACATCCCACCCAGCCCCACCCCTGTAACCCAGCGTTTCCCATGGCTCACCTACCCAACCTGCACATCCCACCCAGTCCCACCCCTGTAACCCAGCGTTTCCCATGGCTCACCTACCCAACCTGCACATGCCACTCAGTCCCACCCCTGTTACGCAGCATTTCCCGTGGCTCGCCAAACTGACCTGCACACCTTTGGACTGTGGGAGGAAACCGGAGCACCTGGAGGAAACCCATGCAGACACGGGGAGAATGTGCAAACTCCACAGACAGTCTCCCGAGGGTGGAATCGAACTCGGGTCCCTGGTGCTGTGAGGAAGCAGTGCTAACCCTTGAGCCACTGTGCCACATAGTGTATGATTTACCTGACAGTTGTCAGGCAAGGTCAGTTAGGCTCACCTTTCTGTACAGGAGGTGGGGATAGATTTCACACGGGGGTGGGTTGGTGGGGTGTGGGGTACTTTGTCCCTGAATAGGGGGCTCGGGACAGTTTCCCCCCAGATGATGGTTGGGGATAGTTTGTCCTGAGGAGGATGGGGACAGTTTGTCCCTGGACTGAGGGTGGTTGCAGGGAGATATTTGGGGAAGTTGAACTCCCAGGTCAGTGAGTGAGCCTAACTGGCCAGTGTCATAACCCCCTAATGCTGGCACAGATACCATAGGCCAAATGGCTTCTTTCTGCACCATAGTCTTTCTATTGTCATGGGGGTACGGGTGGTGAGGGAGGACAATGAGCACAGAATCTGGAGCAGTGAAACTGAACTTCCCTGGAGAAAGTGGTGTTTCTAGGGGAAGGAGACCTTATGGGGAGAAGGATCTAAGAAAAGGATTTCCTTGACCAGATGTAAGACACAGGCTCGATTCGATATTAATACTGGAAACAGTACCGGGACCCTCAGCCTCCAACTGTGACCACCCCGCCACCCCCATCCTGCTCCAAACACCTGCACCCCTCACACTCTCCAAAAGTAATTGAATAGAATCCCCCCGCAACTTCTGAGTGAGAGTGATGTGGGTTCGAGTCTAGCTCTGGAGACCTGAGCCCAGAATTCAGAGTGAAACTCCAGAAGTGTATAAGTCCTGCCCTGACTTGCCTTCCCAAAGTGCAGCACCTCACATTTATCCAAATTAAACTCCATCGACCACTCCTCGGCTCATTGGCCCATCTGATCAATACTCTGAGATAACCTTCTTGGCTGTCCACTACACTACCACCTTTGAAGCTTGGACGATATAAAATTTGGATAAATAGAATCACTTCTTTTGGTGTAGCTATAATATGTTGTCTGGGTTTTGTACCTCAGGCACACACAGGCAGTCCCTGGGTTGTGAATGAATTCCGTTCTTAAGTCTGTTTGCATGTTGGGTTTGTTTGCCAGTTGGAACACAATGCAGGACAATGTAAGGCAATGGTTCATAGGAAAATGCTATTATATCAGATCTTTAAAACGACACACCTGCCTGGCATTGTGTTTGTAGGTTGGATGTTTGTAAATCAAGGACGTCACGTGCTTCCATCTCATTCATACACCTTGTGGTGGAGGCATTCAAATGTTATTCCAGCCACCTTTGGTGTGCAGAAGTGCCTTGTTCCGAAGGCCTGGAATGTGTTTTGATGTGCTTCATGTTCAGTGGCCTTATCCTTTCGAGTGAGCCCTCATCAGTGACAGCTGAATCCTAGTTAGTGGCCTAGTCTTAGTTAATGACTGTGTGCTTACAGTCACTTCAGCCAGGAATCAAATCAGAGCTGATTGATTTCCAGAGTGTAATTAACTCTCTGTGCCAGAATGATAGACTCCTGCACACCCAATTAAAGCACACAGATCATGCCATCAACAAGAGTCAGAAAACTCAAGATCCTCAATACATTTGTGACTTACCACAGGGAGTCTTTTATCGCAGACAAAAAAAACTCAGCATTTAGATAATGCCTTTCACAACTCAGGGCTTCTCAAAGCGCTTCAAAGTCAAGGAGGTACATTTAGCAGTGTAGTGGATCAGTCAAAAACTGAAAGAATTGCAGATGCTGTAAATCAGGAACAAAAACAAAGTTGCTGGAAAGGCTCAGCAGGTCTGGCAGCATCTGTGAAGGAGAAAACAGAGTTAACGTTTCGGGTCCGGTGACCCTTCCACAGAACCGGCTAGGATCAGTTAGCTCATTGGATAGACTGTTGGCTTGCAAGCTGTCAGTAAGGGGGTCAATCCCCCCCCAGGGGCTGAGGTTACCCTGAAAGATATTCCTTCTCAACCTCTTCCTTTTTCAACTATAAGAGTCTTACCTCGCGTGACTGGGGCCATTCGGTTGTTTCAGCGGCAGGAGTCCAGGAGGAAGCGCGACTGCCGCCTGGGAAGGTAATTTTCTACCCAATAAATTTGGAAGTTAACGAGAACACCGTGAAACTAAAACAAATTAATTAATTTTAAATAATTAACTAAGCAAAGATGGCAGGCCAGGTGATGTGTTGTAGCTGTATGATGTGGGAAGCTCGCTGATCCCATTGTGAATGGCAGTGACCACATCTACAGCAAGTGTTGGCTGCTCCAGGACCTCCGGCTCAAAACTGATGAGCTGGAATCCGAACTCCAAACACTGCTGCACATCCGGGAGGAGGAGAGATGCCTGGATGCTGTGTTCCAGGAGGCAGTCACACCTGGTAGATTAACTAATGTGAATTCGATTGGCGAGCAGGGACAGGAGTGTGTGACTGTGAGTGAGGCGGGTAGAGGAACCCTGGCAGACAGGAACACAGGTGCCGCAGCCCTTGACACTATCCCACAGGTATGAGGCATGTGCTCCCTGCGTGGATGAAGAACAGGGCTGCAGGAAGGATGAGTTAACTGACCATGGCACCATGGTCCAGGAGATCATTCAAGAGGGGGGAGCAAAAAAACAGACTGTAGTTGTAGGGGATTCCATCATCAGGGGGATAGACAGTATCCTTTGTGAGCAGTATAGAGAATCCCACATGGAGTGTTGCCTGCCTGGTGCCAGGGTGCGAGACATCTCTGACCGCTGGAGAGGATGCTAAAGAGGGAGGGGGAGCCTCCAGTCATTGTGGTCCACCTAGGGACCAACAACATCGGCAGGACTAGGAAAAATGACCTGTTTCAGGATTATGAAAAGCTGGGAACAAAATTAAAAAACAGGTCTTCAAGGGTCTGAATCTCTGGATTGCTGCCCGAGCCACGTACAAATTGGCACAGGGAGGCAAGGATCAGGGAAGTAAACGCATGGCTAACAGAGTGGTGTGGGAAGGAGGGTTTCCTTTCCATGGGGCACCGGCATCAGTTCTGGGAGAGGAGGGATCTACACCACTGGGATGGACTCCACCTGTACAGGGTTGGGTCCAGTGTTCTGGCGAAAAGGGTAAATAGGGTGGTTAATAGGACTTTACATTAGTACGTAGGGGGGAAGGAAGAAGTGAGTGTAGAGGGAGAATAACAATTAATGTAAGGCAAAGCAGCAGGTTAGCAAGTGACAAGGAAGCTTCAACTCCATTGAAAATTAGGAAAAAAGTTAAAGAGAATGAGAATGCAAGAGCTGTTAGTAATGGAGGTGATAGGACCCAAAAAGAAGGTGCAAAAATTCGCACAGGGGCACTTGATCTGAATGTTTGGAACATTCAAAACAGGGTGGGTGATGTGACAGTGCAAATCATGGCAAATGGGTCTGATTTAGTGGCCATTACAGAGATACGGTTACAGGATGTTCATGACTGGGAGTTAAATATCCAGGGGTATCAAACAGTTCGGAAGGACAGACAGGCAGGAAGGTAAGGGAGGTGGTGTTGCTCTGATTGCTAAGGATGATATCAGGGCGGTTGTGAGAGATAATATATGTTCTACTGAACAAAAGGTTGAATCCATTTCTATGGAAATTAGGAATAGCAGGGAGAAGAAGTCGCTGATAGGTGTGGTGTATACGCCACCAAATAATGACATCGTGGTGGGGCAGGCAATAAACACAGAAATAGCGAATGCCTGTAAAAATGGTACAGCAATTATCATGGGAGATTTTAATCTACATATTGATTGGTCAAACCAGGTCAGCTATGGCAGCCTTGAAGAGGGGTTCATAGAATGCATCCACAATAATTTTCTTGAACAATATGCAATGGAACCTACGAGAGAGCAAGCTATCCTCGATCTCGTACTGTGTAATGAGACAGGAATAATTGTTGATCTCACAGTTAGGGACCCACTCAGAAGGAGCGATCACAGTATGGTCAAATTTAAAATGCAGGTGGAGCGTGAGGAGGTTAAATCCAGTGCTTATGTCGTGTGGTTAAACAAAGGAGACTATGAAGGAATGAGGGAGGAGTTAGCTAAAGTAGAATGAGAGCAGAAACTTTATGGTGGGTCAATTGAGGAACAGTGGAGGACTTTCAAAACAATTTTTCACAATGCTCAGCAGAAGTATATTCCAGTGACAAGGAAGAACTGTAGAAAAAGAGAGAGCCAGCCATGGATGTCTAAGGAAATAAAAGAAAGCACTAGGTTGTAAAAAAAACACATACAAAAAAGCAAAGAGTAGTGGGAAACTTGTAGACTGGGAAATCTTTAAAGGCCAACAGAAAGCCACGATAAAAGTTATAGAGAAAAGTAAGATAGATTATGAGAATAAACTAGCTCAGAATGTAGAAACAGGCAGCAAAAGTTTCTATAAATATGTAAATCGTAAAAGAGTGGCAAATGTAAACATTGGTCCTTTAGAGGATGAGAAGGCCAATTTAATAACTGGGAATGAGGAAATAGCAGCCACATTAAGTTATTTTGTGTCGGTCTTCATTGTGGAAGACACAAATAACATGTTGAAAATTAATGGCAAGAAGGTTATAGCAGGTGAGGGCCTAGAAACTATCATTATCACTAAGGAGGCAGTGTTGGGCAAGCTCATGGGGCTAAAGGTAGACAAGTCTCCTGGCCCTGATGAAATGCATCCCAGCGTAGTAAAAGAGGTGATGGGGGGAAATAGCAAATGTACTAGTAATTATTTACCAAAATTCACTGAACGCTGGGGTGGTTACCGCAGATTGGGAAACAGCCAATGTGACACCATTGTGACGCCACTGTTTAAAAAAAGGAAGTAGACAAAAAAAAGGTAACTATAGGCTAGTTAGCTTAACTTTGGTAGTGGAGAAAATGCTTGAATCTATCATTAAGGAAGAAATAGCAAGACATCTGGACATAAATTATCCCGTTAGGAACACCCAGCATGGGTTCATAAAGTGTAGGTCGTGTTTAACTAATTTGGTGGAATTCTTTGAGGGCATTACTTGCATGGTGGACCATGAGGAACCTGTGGATGTGGTGTATCTGGATTTCCAGAAGACATTTGACAAGGTGCCACACCAAAGGCTGCTACATAAGATGAAGTTGAATGGTATTACAGGTAATGTATTGGCATGGATTGAGGATTGGTTGACCAGTAGAAAGCAAAGAGTAGGGGTAAATGGGTGTTTTTCTGGTTGGCAGTCAATGGCTAGTGGTGTGCCTCAGGGATCAGTGTTGGGACCGCAATTGTTTACAATTTACTTAGATGATTTGGAGTTGGGGACTAAGTGTGGTGTGTCAAAATTTGCAGGTGACGCTAAGGTGAGTGTGAGGTCATCCATTTTGGTAGGAATAACAGCAAAATTAACTTTGTTTTAAATGGTAAAAAAAATTTGCAGCATGTTGCTATGCAGAGGGACTTGGGTGTCCTTGTGCATGAATCACTCAAGGTGGGATAGCAGGTGATTAAAAAGGCAAATGGAATTTTGTCTTCCATGGCTCGAGGGATGGAGTTGAAAAACAGGGAGGCTTTGCTGCAGCTGTATAGGGTCCTGGTGAGGCCACACCTGGAGTAGTGCGTGCAGTTTTGGTCTCTTTACTTGTGAGGAGATATACTAGCACTGGAGGGGGTGCAGAGGAGATTCACTCAGTTGATTCCAGAGTTGAGGGGGTTGGGTTATGAAGAGAGACTGAGTAGACTGGGATTATACTCATTGGAATTCAAAAGAATGAGGGGAGATCTTATAGAAGCATGTAAGATTATGAAGGGAACAGATAAGGTGGAGACAGGAAGGTTGTTTCCGCTAGCAGGTGAAAATGGACTAGAGGGCCTCGTCTCAAAATCAAGGGAAGCAGATGTAGGACTGAAGTCAGGAGGAACTTCTTCACCCAAAGGGTTGTGAATCTGTGGAATTCCCTGCCCAGTGAAGCAGTTGAAGCTGTCTCGCTGAATGTTATTAAGGCAAGGCTAGATAAATTTTTGAACAATAAAGGAATTAAGGGTTATGGTGAGTGGGCGGGTAAGTGGAGCTGGTCTCAAAAAGATCAGCCGTGATCTTATTGAATGGTGGGGCAGGCTCAAGGGGCCGGATGGCCTACTCCTGCTCCTAGTTCTTATGTTCTTATATTCTTGCCTGAGGAGTGATGACCTTCAGGTTAAAGCACAATTAGTCATCTCTTTCTCTCTGTCTCTAAGGAGAGAGTAGGGCTACGCTGGCTGTAGATGTGTAAATCACTGCTGCAGTTTTTGGAAACACAGCAAGCTTCCATAAACAGCAAGGAAATAATTATTAAGATAATCTAAGGTACACTGGTGAAAGATTAGATGTTTGGCATTTACATTTTTCTGCCTCGGAAATGGGTTTACTAACACTTAATGTACTTAGCAGCAATTTCAATGGGGTAGAATGGGGCACTGCATTGCTGTGGGACTGGAGTCACATGTAATCCGGACCAGGTAAGGACGGCAGTTTTCTTCCCTAAAGGACATGAATGAATTAGATGGATTTTAATCATAATCAATAATAGTTTAACTTTTGCCATCACTGCGATTAACTCTTAATTCCCAAATTTTATTACACCTTCACGAGGGGCAACGGAGGACAAACAATGAATGCTGGTCCAGCCTGCGATACCCAGGTCCCATAAGCAGATTTTAAAGACTTGCTTAATGAAGAGTTAGTTCTGTTTTAAGCTGGTTGGGGAAGGACGGGACACCGAGTGAATGGACACAGGGGGTATCCAGTCACAGGCCATTGAGATTGGTATCAGTGGTAAGCCCAGAGTTGGCAATCGAAGTTTTGCCATGCCCTGCACACAGTGACAACTGTTTTAGATTCGATTCCCTACAGTGTGGAAACAGGCCCTTCGGCCCCACAAGCCCACACCGCCCCTTGAGACATCCACTCCCATCCCCCTATAACCCACACACCCCTGAACACTACGGGCAATTTAGCATGGCCAATCCACCTAGCCTGCACATCTTTGGACTGTGGGAGGAAACCGGAGCACCCGGAGGAAACCCACGCAGACATGGGGAGAATGTGCAAACAGACGGTCGCCCGAGGCTGGAATCGAACCTGGGTCCCTGGTGCTGTGAGCCACCGTACCGCCCCAAAGTTCACAGGAACAATTACCAACAACAGCCAACTCTGAACCAGCCGATGACAAGGTTGCATCAAGAAACAGGTTTAAAGACATAGTTTACAGTGGGAGGATAGAGACCAAATTCTAGAATGTCAGGGCCTGCTGCTGAAGGATATCCAGGATGTACTTGAGGCCAGAGGGAGAGAAACCCAGAGGAGTGGCATGTGGTACACTGGCTCAGAGATTCGCACCGCTGCCAGGGACCTGGGTTCAACTCGAGCCTCAGGTCTCTGCCTGTGTGGAGTTTGCAGATTCTCCCCGTGTCTGCATGGGTTTCCTCCGGGTCTCCTCCCACAGTCCAAGGATGTGCAGGTTAAGGTGGATTGGCCGTGCTACATTGCCCATAGTGTTCAGGGATGTGCAGGCTGGGTGAGTTAGCCAAAGGTAATGCAGGATTACAGGGATAGAGTAGAGGGGTGGGTCTGGGTCGGATGCTTTTCAGAGATAGGTGTGGACTTGATTGGCCAAATGGCCTCCTTCCACATGTTAAGGATCCTGTGAGATCACACAATGTTAGTAGACTGTAGACTAATTTGGGACAATGACTTCTGGGTTCTAGATGCAATGAGGAAAATCATTCCAGTTTTACTGTCATCAGTTGTGGGATTTTGGGTTCTATTGTGACTCACTAATTCAACATAAGGACACACACACTTATACTCACACTCAGACAAACACTCATGCAGACACACCCAAACACACTCACTCAGACATAATCACTGCCTTGCTCAGGCACACTCTCACACTCATGTAGGTACACTCACACTGAGATACAATCAATCTCTCACAATCACCCAGACATAAATAGACACACACACACACGCACGCAATCTCTCTCACGCACAAACACACTCTATCACACACACACACTCTCTCACACACATATGCGCACACACCCTGTCTCGCACACACACCCTGTCTCGCACACACACCCTGTCTCACACACACACACTCGCGCACACACACACACACACACACACACACACACACTCTCTCTCTCTCTCTCTCTCTCTCTCTCTCTCTCTCTCACTCACTCACTCACTCACTCACTCACTCACTCACTCACTCACTCACTCACTCACTCACTCACTCACTCACTCACACACACACACACACACACACACACACACACACACACACACACACACACACACACACACACACACACAACAACAACACTGCTGGCAGTGAGATGGTGGAAGTAATGATTATTTCTGGAGTGGATCCACGTGTGAAGGTACAAGCTCAGTTTGCCAACCCTCATCACTTGGATGCTATTTCCATGTCAGCTACACAGATCTCTCACCTTGCGCACAAAGATAATGAGTGACAAGTTGATACTCTGGTAGACAATTGGAGGACAAAGGCAACAAAGCTCTTTGATATTTTGTGCTTGTAATCAAACAAACGACAGGCACAGATCACACATGGCAGTAACAGCTGACAGAGTGAGACACAGAGGCGAAGAGAAGGGAGATGACAGTTCCACAGAAAGCTACATGAAGAATCATTGCTGCCAACCAGGGCTGGATGACAAATTAATTCTGCACAATTTATGAGCGAAAATCCTGGTGGCATTAAGCTTGAGCCTTTAGGAAGGACCCGGTGGCGTATGTTATTGTTGCTGGTGCTGCAAGAATTGTAGTTAACTCCCGCAGCAGAAAAGGATCGCAAGCTCATTATCTTGGAAGGTTTATACTCAGATTAGACAGGGTGACAACAAGCTGCTGCCCCTAGAGAATGCTTTCTATGTGACTTCTGACAATGGTGTGCATCCTACACTCATCAAATAAGTCACCTATCCACCTTCAATGTCTCAGGCCTGGAACCAGCAGTCGGTGTCTAGGTGTTGGCTGTGGCTCAGAGCGGAAGCACGCTCGACCCTTGTGTCAGACTCACTCTGGGCAGTTGAACTTGATCAGAACAAGGTTGATATGCTCAGTGTTGCGCTGTACTGTTGGAATTGCAGTTTGTCTGAAAGCTTCAGTTTTAAAATTCAGTCCTCATTTTCAAATCCTTCAGTGACCTTTCCCCTCCCCAGCCTTCAAAGAGATCTCCATCTTCCTCTGAGATAACAAAGTGTGGAGCTGGATGAACACACCAGGCCAAGCAGCATCTTAGGAGCACAAAAGCTGACATTAAGGGTCTAGGCCCAAAACATCAGCTTTTGTGCTCCTGAGATGCTGCTTGGCCTGCTGTGCTCATCCAGCTTCACACTTTGTTTTCTCGGATTCTCCAGCATCTGCAGTTCCCATTATCTCTGTCTTCCCCCGTTTCCGATCACTGCTGGCTACCGTTCAGCCCATTGGCTCTGTGCCAGCCCTCCAGTGCAGTTAGTGACACTTTCTCAACTTCTGCCCAATTCCTTGCACTCTGTTAAGAGCCAGAAAGACATTCATGACCCAGGTCAGTTTGGATTCAGGGTGGGTTAAAAATTATTTTAATTGTTATTCATTGTTCCTTTTCAAGCCAGCTCACATTCTGGATTACAACTGACCACTCCCTCACTGCAATTGCCTTACACTGTCTCCAGATCCTTCATTGTCAGAATCTCCAAAACCTGATCAAATCACTGTCTTGAACTGACCCTGTGGCTCGAGAATTCCAAAGATCCACCAATTCCCGAGTGAAGAAACGCTTCCTCACCTCAATTCTAAATGGCCTGCCCTTCGTCCTGATTCTGGGGTCACTACCGAGGTGTAATCTCCTCCCTACCTCCACTCTGTCAGCCGCTGGAGGGATTCAGCGAGATTGCCCTTCATTCTTTGAAAACACAGAATCCAGAAACTGAGCAGTCTGCCCTTAACCCCGTGTGATGTCTGTTGGCATTGAGAAGCTATCCTCAATATTAACCCTTTCAGATGTATCCACAGTGCCTCCCACCTCTCCTTGTCTGGCTCACTGGTGCTCTGAACTGAAATACAATTGAGGCAATAAGCCTGATTGGTCAATGTGAAAGTAGAGATCGCACTGATAGTTAAGAGTTCCCTTATATTAGTTGTATCATCCAGCTAACACAGATTAACCTGTTAGATTCTGACAAGCAGTTAACAATGAGAAAAACCAACCTTTCTATTAAGCAACAACAAAAAGGAACATTCCAACAAATTGAATTCAGTGTTAGACTACTCCTGCCTGTGGTTCCAATGTGTTGTGTAATTGCTTCAGAATACACACTGTGTCCACGAGCTGCCAGGATCAAACAGCTTTGCACACTTAATCAGATCTTTGTGGAAATGTTGTGGGGAAAGATTTGAGCCCCTAAATCCCCTGCTCTATCGACATCCTGGGCAGGGGGTTTCCATTGACCAGAGCCTGAACTGTGTTAACCATGTATATTGTGTGGTTACAACAGGTCAGAGGTTAGAAATTCTGTAGCATGTAACACACCTCCTGACTCCCAAAGCCTGTCCACCACCTACAAGACACAAGTCAGGAGTGTGACAGAATACTCCCTGCTTGCCTGGACGGGGGCAGCCCCAACAACACTCAGGAAGCTTGACACCATCCAGGATAGAGCAGCTGCTTGATTGGCATCACATTCACAAGCATACACTCCCTCCACCACCAACACTCAGTAGCTGCAGTGTAGACAGTCTACAAGATACACTACAGAAACTCACCGAGGGCACATCCATGAGTGAGATGCACTGGTTGTGGGTGTAAGATAAGCAACAAAAACAGCATATGGGAGCAGTGTGTGGGGATGGCATCAGCTCAATCCGAGACCTTAGGCACAAGCCCTTCACCCACCATTGAGCTGGCTATTCGGGCAAGAGTGTACTTCTGAGGGACTCTCCCTCTGAGGGAGTGTACTTCTGAGGGACTCTCCCTCTGAGGGAGTGTACTTCTGAGGGACTCTCCCTCTGAGGGAGTGTACTTCTGAGGGACTCTCCCTCTGAGGGAGTGTACTTCTGAGGACATGTACTTCTGAGGGAATGTCCCTCTGAGGGACTGTACTTCTGAGGGACTGTACTCCTGAGGGACTCTCCCTCTGAGGGAATGTACTTCTGAGGGAGTGTACTTCTGAGGGAGTGTCCCTCTGATGGAGTGCGACTCTGAGGGAATGTAACTCTGAGGGAGTTTCCCAACAGTGTTGATCACAGGGAGGGGTATCCGAGATGGGCAATGCTGAGGAAAGGATCCTGATGCCTGAGTGGCTGCAATATGGTGTGTTGGAGGGCGATGTTGTTGCCCTCTGAACACCCAATATTCAGTGCAGATACAGGCTCCTCCCTCACACATACAGACTGTTGCCCCGTCTGCTTTCCAGCCAATTGCAATGGGCGGCATGTGGCCAATGATCTTCAACCTCGGAATTAAAACACTGCTGAGAGCTCCAGCATTACCCTATCCTTTCACATGCCCTGTTCCGTTAACCCCACAGACTTCACACTTCCCCAGCTCATCACCCACACTGTACCATGTGCGTACAACTTCCCGTCTGCGCCCCCTTCCTCCAGCATTCCAATCCTTTTTAATGTCTGTGAACAAAATTTTACAAGACGCATTGCAGAAATTCACCAAAGATCCTTAGACAGCACCTTCCAAACCCACGGCCACATCCATCTAGAAGGATAAGGGCAGCAGGTACATGGGAACACCACCTCCTGCAAGTTCCCCTCCGAGCCACTCACCATCCTGACTTGGAAATATATCCCCCTTCCTCCACTGTCGCTGGGTCAGAATCCTGGAATTCCCTCCCTAAGGATAGCCACAGCACATGGACTGCAGTGTTACAAGAAGGCAGTTCACGCCGACCTTCTCAAGGGGCAACTAGGGACGGGGGCAATAAGACCATCAGCTAGCGATGCCCACATCCCACGAGCGAATTTTAAGTAGAAGAGCAGTGATGACTGGATGATCATGGCCCAGCCCGCGAGTGCTTAGGCCCACCATCTCCAGCCCAGTCTGCCCAGGCCCCTAGATGATGGGCACACATGTTGCCAACAACAACCATCCCACTCCCCCATTTCCCCGACCTATGGAGAGAAAGGATTGACTATGACCCATTCCCTGGGGCATGAATGCCCTGCACGATGCCATCCGATGATGCCTGCTTGTGTTGGAACCCAGTTCTGGGAGGGGAGTGTCTACTCAGGCATCCACCTAGCTCCTTATGTGTCTTAGGGTTAAGCCTTTCATCAGTCCTGTCTTTGGGGTAATTTCCCACATTTGGGGCGCTATATAAGTGTAAGTGTTAGTTGCTGAAGGATGACTGGGGAAGGACAGCGACAAGAGCATTTAGCCCGGCCCTGGAGTCCAGAGAAAGGGTGTTCAACCATTGTGAGTCACTTAATGATTTCGCAAAACCACAGACCCCAGGGACCAAACACAGCTCCTGATATGGCCCTTTAGAAACAAGCAGGCTAACAACCAGGGACTTCAGCTCCTTTAAAGTGTGCGAAGCTGGAAATATTTACAGTGCTGAACAGCTTCCAAATATTCCCAATTTTCATTGAGTTTCACCAGCCAAGAACAACAAAGAGTGAGCAGTCCCCAGTGTTACCTCAGCACTGGACGTGCCAAATCTTTGTGGATCAACAATAAGCAGTCAGTGAAATAAATGTTGGATTATATTATAAGACCTAATCAAAGTGTGTTAGAAATCACAAAATCCTGGATGAGACCACCTCTCAAATGTTCATCCTTAGCCCAGGGTTAAATTTCATAGGATAAGTATATTACTGTATCTTCCACAATTCTGCATTTCACATTTCCCATGGTTTGCTTTTAACTTATTTCTGCAAAGAGAAAAATATTCTTTGTATCAGATCAGTGGAGCCCTGAACTTCTTCAGTTACTAACTATTCAAGTCACAGACCAAAATGCTCCCTATCAGCTCCACAGTTGTAGAGATGCACGGCATGGAAACAGGTCCTTCAGTTCAACTTGTCCATGCCAACCAGATATCTTAAATTTGGCCCATATCCCTCTAAACCCTTCCTATTCACATACTCACCCAACTGCCTTTCAAATCCAGCCTCCACCACTCCCTCTGGCAGCTCATTCCATTCCATACGTGCACCACCTTCGGCGTGAAAATGTTGCCTCTTAGGTCCGTTTTAAATCTTTCTCCTCTCACCTTAAACCTATGCCCTCTAGTTTAGACTCCCCTACCCTGGAGAAAAGACCTTGGCTAATCACTCTGTCCATGCCCCTCATAAACTTCTTTAAATTTGCCCCTCAGCCTCTGTGCTCCAGAGAAAAAAGCCCCAACCTATTCAGTCTCTCCCTATAGTTCAAGACCTCCAACCCTGGCAATATCCTTGTGAATCTTTTAGACATAAGACCATAAAACACAGGAGTGGAAGTAAGGCCATTCAGCCCATCAAGCCCACTCCGCCATTTAAATCATGGCTGTTGGGCATTTCAACTCCACTTCCCTGCACTCTCCCCATAGCCCTTGATTCCTTGTGAGATCAAGAATTTGTCGATCTCTGCCTTGAAGACATTTAACGTCCCGGCCTCCACTGCACTCCGTGGCAATGAATTCCTCAAGCCCACCACTCTCTGGCTGAAGAAATGTCATCTCATTTCCGTTTTAAATTTACCCCCTCTAATTTTAAGGCTGTGCCCACGGGTCCTAGTCTCCCCACCTAACGGAAACAACTTCCCAGTGTCCACCCTTTCTAAGCCATACATTATCTTGTAAGTTTCTATTAGATCTCCTTTAAACCTTCTAAACTCTAATGAATCCAATCCCAGGATCCTCAGCCGTTCATCGTACGTTAGGCCTACCATTCCAGGGATCATCCGTGTGAATCTCCGCTGGACACGCTCCAGGGCCAGCATGTCCTTCCTGAGGTGTGGGGCCCAGAATTGGACACAGTATTCTAAATGGGGCCTAACCCCTTTCAAGTTTCACAACATCTTTCCTATAGGAGAGAAACCAGAATTGAATGCAATATTCCAAAAGTGGCCTGAACAATATCCTCAGTGTATTTCTGTCCAATTTCACTGTCGTTTGTTGCAGAGCCTGGTGCTGAAGGAGTTAAACTGCAGAGTAAAAGGCTTAGTTTAAGTGAGTTACCAATGCAGGGACCATTCTAGAGTGTCAGAGCAGCGATATCTTTCAATAATTCATTCATTGTTAAAGGCTGAGGGCAACTCTGTTGGTTTCAGTGTCTGTCAGCAATGAATTTAACATGAGTGCATGGGGATTCAGTTTGCTGCTCACCATCTGATCGATTTATTAGTAGTTTTCAGTGACTTGGCTTTGGCTTCCTACTGCAAGAGTGACATGCTGCATTGCTGCAAACAGGTTTCTCCTCAAAATCCTCAAAGTCAGGGAGGTCTACAACCCAGGAAAAAGGCTCTTCAGCCCATCAACACAAAAACACCCATCTAATTATTCTACTCCCATTTTCCAGCATTTGGTCCCAGGCCTTGTCTTGGCAGGGAGAAAGAAAGGTGTTATTTATATTTCAGAAATACAAGTCCAACAATCTAAACAGCCAAGTGTGACAATCTGTAACAGTATACAGCTAATTCACAACCTGAGCAACGAATTGACCATTTCAGGGTCGGCTGGTTAGGGCGGGGAATGCTTCTCGGATGGAGGGACATATGCAAGTCTTTTAGCTCATTAACATGAAGACAGAAAGAACTTGCATTTATGTAGCGCCTTTCACACCCTAAAGTGCTTCATGGCTGATTAAGTGCTTGCGACATGTGTAGTCATTGCCTCCCTGCAGGCAAATGGGCAGCTTACACAGCATGATTCCAGTCACAGCGTGTAAGATAAAACACCATGTTTATTTTTGCTGCTGCATAATCAGAAGGGTTCACTTTAAATGATACCCAGGGGTTCTCTTGTATCTCCTTTTAACACAGACAGAGCCTTGTGTTGCGAAGTTGTGCAGAGTGCTGCGAATTGGAAGGCAGGAAGCCAGAATTTGTTTGTAAAAATGTGGGAAAGAGGTGCATGGTTTCTTTATGAGCTAAAGCTCAGCGATTCAAACAGAGAGAAAAGAAAAAGTACCTGTAAGCAGCTGAAGGGGTACAGGCAGTTCTGAAATTGAAACATATAGTAATTGGCTTGAGATTGGGAACCTTAGGCTTGTTTTAATGTTTTAGCAATTAGCTGGAGTCAACCAATTAATTTAAACCAAGCACTTAGTGAGTGAAAGCCAATTAAACTTAAATCTGATGGTTTTGACAACCTCAGACCAATGTTATTATAAGAAAATTGATATTTCACCCAAGGTACATAAGGAGAGGGTTTTTGAAAATCAGTATGAAAACAAACAGCCGTCTGAGAAATAAGCATCTAACTCTCACCAGAAATTGCTAAGCTCTCTAAGAAAGCACTAACTATCCATAAAAGGGATCATTACACTTCTAGCTAAGAGTCCTTACAGCAGACTTCACAGAGAAAACATCCCTGACAGCTGAATCAGCTGAAGAAACTTGAGAACAGCAGAACAAAGACATGTAGACTTTGAGAGACTACATTTTAATTTATTTTTCTTATTATTTGGCTTTACATAAGTAGGACATGTAATTGTTGGAACTGCCTATCAGTAGAATGTAGTTCAGTTAGGGAATAGTTAGTAGTTAAGGGGGAATTGTTCAGTATGTTTGCAGTATGTTAATTTGTTCACTGCTCGGGTTAAATAAATAAGTTACTTTTAATTTATAAAATGAATATCGGGGATTTTCTTTCAGTTAACCTCCCCTTCTCTATAACAATTTAACTGATTAGGCAAGGTGAGCTGAGCTTCTCTGGGTGTTTCGGGTTTAATTATTAGAAGGGGACCTCTACTCCCACCATATCAGATCGGGGGCTTGCACTTCAATGTCAATTGTTAGAGGGGTTCAACCTCTTCTTCCTAACATTTGGTTCAAACTCATTCCCAGCAACAATACAGTGCTTCCTGGGGACTGTGCTGAAGTGCCATGCTGGATAATTATATATAAAGGCAAAATACTGCGAATACTGGAAATCTGATACTAAGAGAAACTCAGTGGGTCTGGCAGCATCTGTGGAGAGAGCAACACAGAGTTAACATTTTGAGTCTGTTCTTCGGAGTGTGAACTGCCTTTGGAAAGTGTCTAACTGATGGGCTCTTGATGTAGAAGTACTGGTGTTAGACAAAGTCAGAAACCACACAACACCAGGTTATAGTTCAAGATAATAAAGTGTGGAGCTGGATGAACACAGCAGGACAAGCAGCATCTCAGGAGCACAACTGATGAAGGGTCTAGGCCCGAAATGTCAGCTTTTGTGCTCCTGAGATGCTGCTTGGCCTGCTGTGTTCATCCAGCTTCACACTTTGTTATCTTGATTTCAAATAAACCTGTTGCAGTACAGCCTTGTGTGACTTCTGACTTTAACAGGCTCTTAGCTGAGTGCTCAGTGTGGTTGTATTCTTGCCTGTGAATTTACACAGATTCCAGACTCCAATCCCGTTCCAGGGACGCAGCATCACAGGTGATGCACTCCAGTGTAGCTTAGAGGGAGCACTACCCTGTTGGAGAAGCTGCTGTTTGGGAAAGATTAGGCCCATTTGGATGTATGTTATAATGGGTTCCTTGAGCAATATTTCAAAAAAGAACAATGTAAATTCCCCTATGGACCATATTCATTTGAAAAGATACTCTGGTCATTATCAAATCCCTGTCTGTGCACAACTGAAATTGGCTCCTGAGCTTCTAATTTATATCTTCTGCATTAGTTTCTTACTGAGTTGAGGAGAAACGTCTTCACTCAAAGTGTTGTGAATCTGTGGAATCCCCTCCCCCATGATGCAGTTGAGGCTTCCTCATTGAAAGTTTTTAAGACACAAAGATTTTTGAACAGTAATGAAATTAGGGGTTATGGTGCGTTGGTGGCTTACTGGAGCTGAGTCCACGAAAAGATCAGCCACGGTTTTATTGAATGGTGGAGATGGCCTACTCCTGTTCCTGTTTCTAATGTTCTTATATTTACAACAGCAACTGCAATTTATAGGAAATCCCTAGCTTTTAAAATGCTTTGAAGTCTGGTGTTTGTGCAGGTTGCTGTATAAATGTGCTTTATTTAGAAAGAAAGGGTTACAGCTTGGTGAAGTAACATCAACAATGCATGGCCTTAACCCTCACAAGAACTGAGTTGAATTGAAACAATAGCTGCGATTGAAAGTGACACGGATTTCCCCTCTAACTTCCCGTAAACTCCCACGGGGAGCAAAACAATTTTGACAGTGGCTCATTTCACCCGTGACAAAGCAGAAGGGTGGAAATGAACAACAATGTTCACTAGCTACAGAGATGAATTGGATGTAATTCACACTGAGCAGGCTGAAAGTGATTTTACTGAAACTGATCAAGCAGGAAGATTGTGAAAAGCTTTGGAGTCCATCCCCTCCCCCTCTTGAATCAATGATTCAAGGTTAAACCACATCTGCCTAGTTTTACGGAGGTGAGCATCAACATTTATATTGCCTCAGCAAAATAATTGGATTACGTCGTGGGTGAAAATCACTGTGGTGAGGTTAAAGTTGTTCAAATCAGCAAATTTACTGCATGGTTTCAAAGAAGTGTGGATTAAATGTTCTCAGAAATAGTCACTTTCCTGTCTAATTTGCCACTTATTTATTATCATCATCACAGGGGAATCAATGGACATTGTCCCCTCAGTAATCAGGTGTTTACAGGAATGATCCCAGGGTGTCTCGGTTGAGGGCTCTCGGATCTGTACTTGATGATGGAGTTTAGAAGGATGCAGAGGGATCTGACTGAAACTTGTAGAATACTGTGAGGACTGGATAGAGTGGACGGGGAGAAGACTGGTAGGAGAGACTAGGACCTGAGGGCTCAGCCCCAGAGTGAAGGGGAGACCGTTTAGAACTGAGATGAGGAGGGAGTTCTTCAGCCAAAGGGCTGTGACTCTGTGGACCTCATTGCGGCAGAGGGCTGTGGAGGCCAGGTCATTGAGTGTATTTAAGACGGAGAGAGACAGGTTCTTGATCAGTGAGGGGATCAAGGATTATGGAGAGAAGGCTGGGGAATGGAGCTGAGAAACATCAGCCATGATTGAAAGGTCGAACAGGCTTGAGGGGCTGATTGGCCTATTTCTGCTTTTATATTGTATGGTCTTATGAGAGTCAGTGGGCAGCTCATATCTCAGCATTGGAAGATCTTGCAATCAATGCCCTGATCAACAAACCTTGAGGCAGATGATCCTGGTGCTCAGGGAGGCAGAGGTGCTGTTTTTAGATGTTACAGGTTTTCTCCACTCTATGGGTGGCTGTCAGTGATCACGCATCACCCCTTCAAAGAATAGCAGTGAAATCATACAAGTTAGCATTTACTTCCACTTCCTCATTATCCTTGAGAAGGAGCTGGTGAGCTGGCAGCGTGGAGGCTGGAGCGGAGGGAGGGTACGGGAAGGTGGAGTGGATGGGTGGGCAGAGTGGAGGGAAGAGGGGACTGGAGAGAGGAGGGGAGTGGATGGGAGGGAGGAGTGGAGGGAGGAGTGGAGTGGAGGAGGGGAGTGGAGGGGGAGGGCGGAGTGGAGGGGGGAGCGTGGACTGGAGGGAGGAGAGGACTGGAGGGAGGAGGGGACTGGAGGGAGGAGGGGAGTGGATGGGAGGGAGGAGTGGAGGGAGGAGGGGGCTGGATGGAAGAGGGGAGTGGAGGGGGGAGCGTGGACTGGAGAGAGGAGGGGACTGGAGGGAGGAGGGGAGCGGAGGGAGGAGGGGGTGGATGGGAGGTAGGAGTGGAGTGGATGGGAGGGAGGAGTGGAGGGGGGTGGGTGGAGTGGAGGGAGGAGGGGTGTGGATGGGACGGCGGATTGGAGGGAATAGGGCGGAGTGGAGGGGGGAGGGTGGAGTGGAGGGAGGAGGGGAGAGGAGGGGGACGGCGGACTGGAGGGAGGAGGGGAGTGGAGGAGAGGGCGGAGTGGATGGGAGGAATGGAGTGGAGGGGAGGGCGGAGTGGAGGGAGAAGGCGAGAGGAGGGAGGAGGGCGGAGTGGAGGGGGGAGGGCGGAGTGGAGGGGGAGGGCAGAGTGGAGGAGGAGGGCAGAGTAGAGGGAGGAGGGGAGTGGAGGAGAGGGCAGAGTGGATGGGAGGAGGGCAGTAGATGGAGGAGGGGAGTAGATGGGAGGGTGGAGTGGAGGGTGGAGGGAGGAGGGGGCGGGAAGGTGGAGGGGACTGGAGGGAGCAGGGGAGTGGATGGAAGGGAGGAGTGGAGTGGATGGGAGGGAGGAGTGGAGGGGGGTGGGCGGAATGGAGGGGAGGGTGGAGTGGAGGACAGAGTGGAGGGAGGAGGACCGAGTGGAGGGACAAGGGGAGTGGTGGAGAGGGCGGAGTGGATGGGAGGAGGGGAGTGGATGGGGGAGGGCAGAGTGGAGGGGGAGGGCGGAGTAGAGGGAGGTGGGGAGTGGAGGAGAGGGTGGAGTGGATGGGAGGAGGGGAGTAGAGGGAGGAGGGGAGTAGATGGGAGGGTGGAGTGGAGGGTGGAGGTAGGAGGGGATGGGAAGGTGGAGTGGATGGGAGGGCAGAGTGGATGGGAGGAGGGGACTGGAGGGAGCAGGGGATTGGATGGGAGGGCGGAGTGGAGGGAGGAGGGGAGTGGATTGGAGGGTGGAGTGGAGGGTGGAGGGAGGAGGGGATGGGAAGGTGGAGTGGATGGGAGGGCAGAGTGGATGGGAGGAGGGGACTAGAGGGAAGAGGGGACTGGAGGTCGAATGGGAGTGGATGGGAGGGAGGAGGGGAGAGAATGGGAGGGCGGAGTGGAGGGGGGAGTGTGGACTGGAGGGTGGAGGGGAGTGGGGATGTGGGACTGGAGGGATGGGTGGACTAGATGGGTGGGCAGAGTGGAGGGGGGAGACGAGTGTAGGGAGGAGGGGAGTGGATGGGAGGGTGGAGTGGAGGGAGGAGGGGAGAGGAGGGGAGAGCAGAGTGGAGGGGAGGGCGGAGTGGAAGGAGGAGGGGAGTGAATGGGGGAGGGTGGAGTGGAGGGGGAGGGCGGACTGGAGAAGGAGGGGCGGAGTGGAGGGGGAGGAAGGAGTGGGGGGAGGGCGGAGTAGAGGGAGGAGGGGAGTGGAGGGGGAGGGCGGAGTGGATGGGAGGAGGGGAGTGGAGGGGGAGGGCGGAGTGGAGGGAAGAGGGGAGGGAGGGGGGGCAGAGTGGAGGGAGGGGGGAAGGTGATGAAGGAGGGGAGGGAGGAGACGTTCCAGGGGAATGGTGATGAGGGTGTGGTGGGGGTGTCATGGGAAAAGTGGAGAAACCTTCAATCCCAGAAAGATTATCCTGATCAATGATACAAAGAACTGTTTGTGGATCAAGGTTCCTTTCCATACAATGAGGAAGTCATCATTTGGTTCTCTGGTTCCTCAGAGGCTGGAAGATGTCCCAGCACCAATTTCCTGTCACTTTTATTGGGTTATATCAGGTGGCTCTTCCCTGTATCAGGGTGTTAGACAGTAATACAACCTACAGCCTGAGATGGTCACTGTTTATCACAGTTGCAGAATCAGAGCCTTCGACACTCACAGTACATGTGAGAGACTGGGGCTGACAGAGTGAGAGGGGAATTCTCAGAGTAAAACTTTTGCAGCTGTTTTCGAAAAGAGGACAGCGTAATTTATGGATTGGCTTTCCGTCGGTTACAAAAAGCTCAGAAGGGAGTGAAGAGAGAATGCTTTTACAAGTGTGTTTCAGTTCCTGTGAACCAGTTAAGAGGCATCATTTTACAGAGTAAAGGGACACTCTGTGTAATCTAATTTCATGACTTACAGCTATCAACAGCAATTTTGATAATAAGAAAAACGGGACCATATTTCATGATAGAACGGGAATTGCAAAGAACAATTATCACCCGCAGAAGGGAGGCCATTGTCAACTGAGAGAAATAAAGTGATTTTGACGTTGAATCTTTTAAAGATATGTTCTACTGTAAGCAGAGAAGTTGTAGTTTCTTTTTTTAATTTCCACTGCAAATATATTGTCTTTTTTTGCCACTTTGCTGCCCAGGACCATCAGCAATGGAGTTCCTTGTCAGATTCGAAGGGCTCCTATCAATGAGATTGACGTTGTCAGTTCTGTGAGCAGTGTTTATGGTTTAGGAAATGAGCTTGGGTTGTTTCAGGAGGTCAGTGCTCCACCTGTGTAGGAAGGCCAGCGTGACCACTTTAGAAGGAAAAAAAAAATTTGCATTTATATATCTTCAATCACAACTAGTTTTTCAGAGAGTAGTCACTTCTGTAAAGTAAGAAAAGCTTACTGAGTTGCACACTGCAAGATCCCAAAATCAGGAATGCAATGATGTTTT
The DNA here is from genome assembly GCF_030684315.1 of Stegostoma tigrinum. NCBI lineage: Eukaryota > Metazoa > Chordata > Chondrichthyes > Orectolobiformes > Stegostomatidae > Stegostoma > Stegostoma tigrinum. The sequence continues at coordinate 3,753,848 of NC_081379.1, read as the reverse complement.
AGTAATGCTCTTGAGGGGTAAATAGTGTCCAGGAAATCAAAAAATCTCCCAGGCTCATCTTCCAAATGGTGGCCATGGATCTTTTATGTCAATTGCAGAGGGCTGTTGGGGTCTCAGTCTATCATCTCATTGGCTCCTCCAAGCTTGTAGTCAGAGAATAGAATCACAGAATTCCTACAGTGTGGGAACAGGCCATTTGGCCCGACAAGTCCACACCGCCCCCTCTGAGGAGCATCCCACCCAGACCCCTTCCCCTACCCCTGCATTTCCCATGCCTAACCCACTTAACCTAAACACCCGTGGGCACTACGGGCAATTTAGCATGGCCGATCCACCCAGCCTGCACATCTTTGGACAGTGGGAGGAAACCGGAGCACCTGGAGGAAACCCACGCAGATACAGGGAGAGTGTGCAACCTCCACACAGTGGCAGAGAAGCCCTAAACTGGTTGCAAGTTAATTAGTCAAAGGAAGTCCTTATGGGAAGCATTTTCCTTAACTGCCTGAGTCCTGGGAGCACCAGCCTGTAGGACGTGGTAGCTGAGAAGAATGTTGACTGCCTTTCGGGATTCCGAGCTAGATTGGTGATCTGATTGCAGGGAATAACCAGCCTGACAACTCATGGTTTGCCACTTGGCAAATGACTATCGAGGCAATGCAGCTTTGTCCCCTGGCTGTGCTGTTGAGATGACCTGAGCTCAGAGTGTCCCATATCGGAAGTGTTTCAATTAGCAGAATTTCAATTACCATACACCATGGTCGGCAGTAAACCAAGTGGGCAAACTCCTAATCTGAGTTTAGGGCTTTTCTGTATGGAGTTTACATGTTCTCCCTGCGTCCGCATGGGTTTCCTCTGGGTGTTCCAGTTTCCTCCCACAGTGCAAAGATGTGCAGGTGAGGTGGGTTGGCCGTGCTAAATCGCCCATAGTGCCCAGGGATATTTAGGTTAGGTGGGTTAGACATGGGACGTGCAGGGGTAGGGGAATGGCTCTGGGTCAGTGCTCTTCAGAGGAGAGGTGTGGACTTGTTGGGCTGAATGGCCTGTTTCCACACTGTAGAGATTCTGTGATTCTATTCTATGACTACAACAGCAGCTTTATGAATAGACAGTGTGATGCAATGTTATATATTATGGGCCCTCAAGGAGATGCAGGGGGTCTACGTTTAAAATGACCAGGTTGCAGACTTTCTGACTTCATTTGCTAATCAAGGTACTTCTGGTTGCCAAACCTCGATGACACACAAGGTAACAATATTTTGTGGTGGGGGTGGAGTAGAGAGGATGATAAATTAAGAGATGTTGACATGTTTCCAACTCTAGCATTTTGCCCATCCCAATTTTAATTGATTCACCATTGGTGGATGGGCCTTCAACAGCATGGGCCTGGGTCCTGAGATCTGGTATTCGTCCCAAAAGCCCTCTGTCTCTCAGTGTAGTGTTCAGTTGTTCTGTACTCAATTATGTGCATCTGGTAATGTCTGTGCTCTCTGTGCTTAACCATAGAGCCACAGAACCCCTACAGTGTGGAAGCAGGCCCTTCAGCCCAACAAGTCCACGCCAACCCATAGAACATCCCAGCCAGACCCATTCCCCAATAACCCACCTAACCTACACATCCCTGAACACTATGGGCAATTTAGCACAGCCAATCCACCCTAACCCGTACATCTTTGGACTGTTTGATTGGTTAAGTCCGGGTGATGACTCAGAGTGGAAGTAAATTGAATGGATGCTGAGCTATAAACATGGGGCAGTCATTTTGTGTATGGATAGATATTTAGAGCCCTTATATCTACATCTATTGCACACTTACCAACTCTGTTTTCCAAAGAAGGGTCTCGACCCGAAACGTCAGCTTTCCTGCTCCTCTGATGCTGCTTGGCCTGCTGTGTTCACCCAGCTCCACACCGTGTTATCTCTGTGTTTCTCTGAGGTGAGATAATTACGTTAAATACAAACAGCTCCTGGGTTGTGGATGGGGTCCATTGTAGAGTCTGTTCACAAATGGATTTGTGAACAAATCAGAACGTAGTTCAGGACAATGCAAAGCAACTGTTTGTAAGTTCAGGAAATGTTCATTTACCCCTTTTAAAGTTACACTCCTGTCTGGGATCATGCTCGGAAGTACAAGATATTTGTAAATCGGTGACATCCTTTCTAGAGAAAACCAGCAGCTTATGCTGGTTTCACTATCTCACACAGCACCTTTAAGGCACTCTTTAGCTATACTTATACTCGCTGGTCCTAATACCTCCTTGTAAAATTACATCAGCTTGTTCATCGCTGAGACTGCTTACTATTGTTCAAGGTACTATGCAAATGTAAATTTTTCTTCTTCTTGTTGAGTTTTATCAAGAACATTCACCATCGTAACTGTAACATAGAACACAGAACAGTCCAGCACAGTGCAGGCCCTTTGGCCCACGATGTTGTGCTGAACTTTTACCCTAAATCTAGGGTCTTTCTAACCTCCATCCCTGCCTTATACTACCATCCATATGCCTGTCTAATAGCCGCTTAAATGCTTGGTCTCTTGCATCTATCCGAGGGGGACAGCATTCCCTCACGACTGCATTGGAAGTCTCAGAATGCATTTTCCACTTATTGCTCTGGAATGGGATTTAAACAGACGAGTGTGCTGTGTCTTAGAGCACATTTGCAGAACTCTGTGTGCAGCTCTGGCCATGTTGTTAATGACAGGAAATTGAGACACAGGGGAGTCTGCAGGGAACAATCCCAGAAATGTTTGAGTTTACACGAGGAGAGGTTAATCCGTCTCCACCACTTTTCTTTCAGAAAAGGAAGGCTGAGGGATGATTTAATAGAGCTCTTTTAAAATTATTAAAGGCTTTATTCGAGTGGATTCAGAGAGAGAGTTTCTTCCTGTACAGAAGGGGATAATTAGAGGCTGTCAGCAGAGATAAGTCCCCAAGAAATCCAGAAATCCCCATCACTTACTGTCCCAGACCTTAAAGAAGTTTCTAAAATCGAGGGGTATGAATAGAGTGAATAGCCAAGGTCTCTTCCCCAGGGTAGGGGAGTCCAAAGCTAGAGGGGAAAGTTTAAGTGAGAGGGGAAAGATTTAAAAGGAACCCAAGGGGCAACTTTTTCACTCAGAGGGTGGTGCGTGTTTGGAATAAGATGCCAGAGGAAGTGGTGGAGATTGGTTCAATTACAACATTTAAAAGGCATCTGGATGGGCACGTGAATAGGAAGGGTTTAGCAGGATATGGCTAAATGCTTGCAAATGGGACTAGATTAATTTAGGATATCTGGCCAGCATGGACGAGTTGGACAGAAGGGTCTGTTACAATTCTGTGACTATATGACTCTACTTGGCCTTTTTTTGTTGCATTATTGACTATCATGACAAGAAAAGCTGTTCTTTTCTACTCTATTCTATTGAAATCTGACAGATTCCTTCTTCTCCAAGTCTGATATCCAGTTCTGCGCTTTCCCTGTGTGTCTCTAATTACGAATTGAAAGCAGGCAGTGACCTTTCTAATCTTCACTCATTATTGACAACCAGCTGAGACATGCTGTGCATGTATCCAAGAATCCGTTTAATAATTTTCACAACCTTTTAGAATATCTGAGGCAGCGAGCACTGCAGCCATCAAAAAGCAAATTAATTGATTATACTTTTAAAGAGATAAAGACATAATTCTTTCTTCCCAATTTCCAGGAGTGAGATCTTAGATGCTGCTTGACTGGTTTGAAAAGAACACGCTGATAGCAATAATGAGATAATGCAATGTAATTAATCACCCTTTAGAGTAATAATCACTTTTCAAAGCTGTTTTCTACTGTCACACTGACAGAAATTGTAGCTGGAATAAATGCTCGTGAATAATACCCATTAAATAGGGATTTGAATATTTTTCCCATCAGTTATACAATCACTCCTCTCTCTGATCACATCTCAGTGACTTTTATTATCAATGGGATCACCAGAAAGTACCAATTGCCATTCCAGTCAGTCTTTCTGCCCTCTTAGATGTTTCCTGCGTCATTAATCCATTTGAATTTGACCGAAGTCCTTTATATGGATCAGAAAATCAACAACGTGAAGAAAAGTTATATTCGTTTATGTAATGTTGATCTCACTTCATTTATTCATTGTCCCCTCCCTAGTTCCTCCTTGAGAAGGAGGCGGTGAGCACTGAAGTCCGTGTACTGTGTGTTGAGTGTCACTACTCTCAGGGAGGAAATTCCAGGGTTTTGATCCAGCGACACTGAAGGAATGGCGCTATATTTCCAAGTCAGGATGGTGAGTGGCTCAGAGTGGCGCAGGGGGCGGTGTCCTTGTGGTAGGTATATTACTGCTCCTTAAACTGCAGCAGCTCACAAAAGCAGCTCACCACTACCTTTGCAAGGGGCAGTTAGGGACTAGCATTGAATGCTGGCCCAGCTGCTCACATCTTGTGAGTGGATACAACAAAGAAAAATTCCTTCAAACCTGGTTTTGAAACCTGCCTTAGCATTTCCCGATGTGACTCGGTGTAAATTTTATTTTATAGTGTTCCTACATAGCTTTGGAATATTTAATTCTGTTAAAGGTGCTATATAAATTAAAATTGTTGTTGACAATCCGACAGGACCCCTTTAAAAAATGTGAGGGGTTTGTTACATAACTGATGGAAAAGGCTACTGCTGCAATTAATTTGGTTACATTTGTCAGAATGTATTCTTTAGTTGCCAAAAACTCAATTACTCTGTCCTGGTTACTGATTACCGTAGAGCACTGCATCATTCTCCAGTGCTGGCATCATTAATAAGCCAACAGCTTGGCGGATTGTCCAGTTCATCACAGAACACTTCCTTTTCATTAATTAACAGGATGAGGCGTCACTGTCTAGGCCCAGCATTTATTGCCCCATCCCTAATTGTCCAGAGGGCAGTTAAGGGTCTACCACATTGCAGTGGGGCTGGAGTAGGCCAGACTAGGTAAGGATGGCAGATTTCCTTCCCCGAAAGGACATGACTGAACGCATTGATGAGCACAAGGTAAGACCCCCAGCAGTTGAATAGCTCAATGGATATCCCATATGGAGCATGGGTGGCCACAGTGAAAACTGCTGAAACCCCAACAGCACTTAAACTTTGGCTCAGTCATTTCCATTCTGTGTTTAAACTGGGCTAACTTTCCTGAGGCAGTTTAGGAAATCGTTTATTTATTATAGGTTCGGATTTTCAAATTACCTACAATGCTGCTATATCAGCCTGATTTTACTTTGCAGCAGATCCCAGAGACTGCCCTTGATTTATTGACCCCCTCACATGAAGTACATATCCCTGTACTTAGAGTCACAGTGTTACAGAGTCACAGAGCCATAGAATCATACAGCGCAGAAACAGACTCTTCGATCTAACTAGTCCATGCTGATCATAATCCCAAACTAACCTGGGCTCTACCTGCCTGTTCCTGGCCTATATCACTCCAACATTTCTTATTCATGTACTGATTTAAATATCTTTTAAATGTTGTAACTGTACCCTCATCCACCACTTCCTCTGGAAGTTCAATCCACACATGAACCACTCTCTGTGTTTAAAAAATAGTTGGCCCCATGTCTTTTTATAAATCTTCTCCCTCTCACCTTAAAAATATGCCCCCTGGTCTTAAAATCCCCCACCACAGGGTGCCATTCACCATTCACCTTATCGATACCCCTAATGATTTTATAGACCTCCATAAGGTCACCCCTCAACCTGATACGCTCCAGTTAAAAAATGTCCCAGCCAATCCTGCCTCTCCTTATAACTAAAACCTTCCATACCTGGCAACATCCTGGTAAATCTCTTCTAAATCCTATACAACCTCAGCTTAACATCCCAACTCCTATACTTGAGGGAAGATTACTCCCCATGGACTTTGAGACATCCTGTTTGTTCAAAGTACCTGCAGTGTCCTTGCAGCATTTATTGTCCCTATCTGGGATGGCACGGTGACCCAATGGTTAGCACTGCAGGCTCACAGCGCCAGGGACCCGGGTTCGATTCTAGCCTTGGGCGACTGGCTGTGCGGAGTTTGCACATTCTCCATGTCTGCGTGGGTTTTGTCCCACAGTCCAAAGATGTGCATGTTAGATGGATTGGCTGTGCTAAATTGTCCTACTGTCTCCTGAGTTGTGCAGGTTGGGTGGGTTAATCAAGGGAAATGCAGCATTACACGGATAGCGTAGAGGGGTGGCTCTGGGTAGGATACTCTTTAGAGGGGCTGGGTAGACTCGATAGGGCTGAATGGCCTGCTTCCACACTGTAGGGACTCTATAATTCCCCAGAGGGGACTGTTAAGAATTAATCACATAGGTCTGGAATCACATGTAGGCCATCCCAGGTCAGGGTGGCAGATTTTCTTCCCTAAAGGACATTAGTGAACCAGAGATGGTAGGAACTGGAGAATCTGAGATAACATGGTGTAGAGCTGGATGAACACAGCAGGCCAAGCAGCATCAGAGGAGCAAGAAGGCTGACATTTTGGGCCTACACCCTTCTTTCTGAAGAAGGGTCTACGCCCGAAACGTCAGCTCTCCTGCTCCTCTGATGCTGCTTGGCCTGTTGTGTTCATCTAGCTCTACACATCAGTGAACGAGATGGGTTTTTGCATCAATTAGAATGAATTACATAGTCATCATTGGGTTAGGTTTCATCTCTGGTGTGCCTGAGATGTTCTGGGTGTCCAGAGGAGCATGCAGCCAGCTGCCAGGTCCCTAATCCGACATTCCTTTTGGGAATTGGTTGCAATCTGGTGGCTGAGAGAAAGGGAAACTGCATTTTATGAAGGCAGTTCATGAGTGGTAATCCATGCTAATAGGCTTCTTGCTTCTCATAAGCCAGAATCATGGAATCCCTACAGTATGGGACAAAAACAAAGTTGCTGGAAAAGCTCAGCAGGTCTGGCAGCATCTGTGGAGGAGAAAACAGAGTTTACATTTCAGGTCCCGTGACCCTTCGTCGGACCTGAAACATTAACTCTGTTTGCTTCGCCCCAGATGCTGGCAGACCTGCTGAGCTTTTCCAGAAACTTTGTTTTTGTCCCTACAGGGTGGGGACAGGCCCTTTGGCCCAACTGGTCCGCACTGACCGTCAGAGCATGTGACACAGACTCATCCTCCAATCACCCACTCTATCTACACATCTCCAGACACTGGTGATTTAGCCTGGCCAATCCACCTAACCTGCACATCTTGGGACTGTAGGAGGAAACTGGAGCAAACCCACACAGACACAGGGAGAACATGTAAACTCCCCCTCCCGATAGTTTCCCGAGGGTGGGTTTGAACCCAGGTCCCTGGCGCTGTGAGGCAGCGGTGCTAACCGCTGAGCCACCTTTATCTTATCTTGTCTTATGTACAACACTGAGTTTGAAAATGGGTTTTTTATGCTCTTGGCATTAGGAAGGCTTCGTCTGGTCCTCCAAACTCATTTCCCAAATTTCTCACCTCATTGACGGCAAGCTTGGGAAGGTTTGCAGTCTCTGAATGGAAGGCAATGGGTAGACAGTACAGTACAGCCATGGTCATAATTAAAACATTGCACAACCAATGGGCCCAGGCTCCCAGGACAATGGTTCGAATCCCACCACAGCAGATGGTGGGGTTTAAAATCCGAAATTAAATCTGAAGTCACGATTTAGTCTCAGTGATGGTGACCTGATTGTTATAAAAACCCAGTCAAATAGTAAGAACTGCCGATGCTGGAGTCAGAGGTAACACAGTGTGGAGCTGGAGGAACACAGGAGGCCAGGCATTTCTGAAGAACGGTCTGAACCCAAAATGTCCTACTCCTCTGATGCTGTCTGACCTGCTGCATTCCTCCAGCTCCACACTGTGTTTTCTACGTTATAAGAACCCACACTGATTTGTTGCTGTCTTTAAAGCAAGAAACTCACAGTTGTGAGGAAGCTCAGAAGTTCTGGGTGAAGCAGGCCTCTTTCTCTCTAACCACAGATGCTGCCAGACCTACAGGATCTTTCCAGCACTCGGAACTGCAGATTTCCAGGATCTGTAGCATTACGCTTTTCATTTGCTGTCTCCAGCCAATCTGGGCCTAAACGTGACTCCAGACCCACTCTGCAACGTGGTTGACTCATAACAGTCCTCTGCTGAGCAAGCCACTCAGATCAAGGGAAATTTGGTGTGGGCAACAAATGCTGAACCTGGTCAGTGGCCTCCACATCCCACGAGGGAACGAAAACAAAGCTCAGAGGGTGGTAGATCTTTAGAGTTCTCTCAGGCGGAGGATTGCAGTGTAGTCAAGATAGAAATTAACTGATTTCTTGGCACTAGGGGAATTACAGGATAATGGAAATGACCGTGGAAGTGGACTGGAGGCAGACAATGTTCCATGCAAGCAAATGTGATGTTTTCCATTCTGGATCCCAAATGGAATATACCAGGGTACTTTCTAGATCGAATGAAGTTAAATGCAGTGACTGGCCGAAGAGGCTTGGGAGTTCAAGTGCATAGATCTTTCAAATATTAGAAAATAGGTGCAGAAAATAGTCAAGAAAGCTAATGGAATGCTGGCCTTTCTATCGAGGGGACTGGAGTACAAGAATGCAGACATGATGCTGTAGCTATATAAAACCCCTCGTTCGGCCCTACTTGGAGCTCTGTGAGCAGATTTGGGCACTGCACCTTAGGAAGGGCGGAATGGCCTTGGAGGGAGCACAATGTAGGTTTACAGGAATGATACCTGGACTTCATGGGTTATGTTATCAGAAGAGATTCTACAAATTAAGCCTGAATTCTCTTGAATTTAGAGATAGCAGGAACTGCAGATGCTGGAGAACCTGAGATAACAAGGTGCAGAGCTGGATGTACACAGCAGGCCAAGCAGCATCAGAGGAGCAGGAAAGCTGACGTTTCAGGCCTAGACCCTTTTTCAGAAACTTCTCTCGAATTTAGATGGTTAACGGGTGATCTCATTGAAATCTTCCAGATATTAAGAGATTCAAGATATTAAAAGACAGGATGGATAAAGATAAACTATTTCCACTAGAACCAGGGGGCACTGTCTGCGAATTAGGGCCAGACCATTCAGGAAAGACGTGAGGAAGCATTTCAACTCACAAAGGGTGGTAAAGGTTTGGAACTCTCTTCCACAAATGGCGGTGGACGTTGGATCAGTTGTTAATTTTAAATCTGTGACAGGTACATTTTAGTTATGCAAAGGTATTAAGGGATATGGGCCAAAGACCATCGAGTTTATGGAGTTCGGCCACAGATCAGCCAAGATCTCATTGAATGGTGAAACAGGCTCAAAGGACTGAATGGCCTCCTCTTGTTTCCATTTCTTATGTTCCTATAAACAGAGGCTGTTTCCCATTAAAAGACATCTCACGGCTGGATGTCGATTCCCCCAAATACTGTGAAAATTTTATGATCTTTTAAAGTTTGCAGTGTGGATTTGTAATCATTCCTTAAGTACATTGGAAAAACATTATTGTAACTAGTACTTTATTTTAATAGTTCATTTATAATCCCCTATGAGCCTCTGATGCTTTATTCCGCATCTGCTGCATTGTAGTTCACTCAGATGTTTAATGCTTGTGTGGGCAGGTTGCCAATGCATGCTGGGAATAGCTTTGTGAGATGGATTTGATTAATTCCAGCCTTGAGTCTGAAGAATAAGTAAATGACTCTGTGAATTAACCAGGACAAAACACTAGATAACAGAAAGATCAATACGTAATAGATTTGTTTCGAGTGACCGACAAGTTTTGAAGATCGAAGATAAATTGATTATGAAGGGAATGCTCAACAGTCCCAGAGCTCAGGGCGACAATGCTGCATGGAACTGGCATAACTTACATTTATATAGTGCCTTCCAGCACCTCAGGATGTCCCAAATCGCATTTGATTTGATTTGTTGTAGTCCCATGTACCTAAGTACAGTGAAAAGTTTTGTTTTGCGAGCCGTACAGGCAGATCACATGGAGATGGCAAGAAGTACAGATGCTGGAGTCAGGGTCAACACAGGGTGGAGCTGGAGGAGCACAGCAGATCAGGCAACATCAGAGGAGCAGGGGAGTCGATGTTTCGTGCCGAGACCCTTCGGGGTCCCAACCTGAAATGTCAACATTCCTGCTCCTCTGATGCTGCTTGGTCTGCTGTGTTCATCCAGCTCCACTCAGGCAGATCATAGTAAACAAAGGCCTACAGATCATTGACAACAAGGTGTCAAGCTGGATGAACACAGCAGGCCAAGCAGCATCAGAGGAGCAGGAAAGCTGACATTTCAGGCCTAGATCTGAAGAAGGGTCAAGGCCCGAAACATCAGCTTTCCTGCTCCTCTGATGCTGCTTGGCCTGCTGTGTTCATCCAGCTCAACACTTTGTTATCTCAGATTCTCCAGCATCTTCAGTTCCTGCTATCTCTCTAGGCTGGCCAATGACCTATTTGAAGTGCTGTAAGGCAGGAAATGCTGCAGTCAATTTGCATACAGCAAGCTCCCATTATGATGGGATAATGACCAGATAATCTGCTTGCTCTGGTATTGACCGAGAGATAAATATTGACCATGGAGGTGGTCCCTGATCTTCTTCGTAACAGTGATCATGGGATCTTTTACACCCATGCTGAGATCACAGATGTTTGGTGACATTTGTCTGGATGACCATTCCTGGCACCTTGTGATACTTGTCACCTCGATCGGCCTATGCTCCTGGTTAAGGCACGTATTTGAGATAGTTTACTGCCAGCAATCTCCTTTTGTCTTGGGCCTATCTGGTGACCAGTTAGAGACACTACATCCAGGTACAGTATCTGCACAGGAGTTGCTGCCGTTAGATAACAAGAGTGTTCATTTTATGACGGTAATAATGGAAACCTAGGAACAGGAGTAGGCCATTCAGCCCCTTGAGCCTGTTCCGCCAATTAAGTGAGATCATGTCTGATCTGTGGCCTCACTCTATAGGCCTGCCTTTGGCCTATATCCCCTAATACCTTTGCTTAACAAAAATTTATGTGTCTCAGATTTAAAATTAACAACTGATCCAATATCCACTATCGTTTTGTGGAAGAGATTTCCAAACCTCTACCAGCCTCTGTGTGTAACTACAATTACAGAGAATTGCTAAGACCTGGGGGAGTTTGTACAGATCCCACTTCTCCCTCCAAAAGACCGCGTGTGTGTCATCAATGGATGAGGTGGAACCAATGGATCAGGAACAATAATTCCTTTGGAGCTATGACCTTATACTACAAGTTTAACCCTTGATCTGTAACTCAGCACCCTCTGACAGTGCAGCCTCCCTCAGTATGACAAAGGGAGAATTGGCCTGGATGTTGTGTTGACGTCTCTAGAGTAGGGCTTCAGTTCACGGCCTTCTGACCCCAGGGAGCAAGAAAACTCCCCACTGAGTCATGGCTCAAAGTGAGATTTGAAAGGTCTGTGGTAGCTAGAAGGCTAAGACCCTGCTATTAAAAATGAAGAGTTCTTTGAGGCTCTGAGTAAATTCAATGCTTGCTCCCTTAACCAAATAATTCAGAGCTTTGATCTGAATGTTCCCTGTTGATTGAAAGGAGATAAGACGGTAGAGACATAGGAGCAGAAATTAGGCCATCTGACCCATCGAGTCTGCTCCACAATTCAATCATGGCTGATAAGTTCCTCAACCCCATTCTCCCGCTTTCTTCCTGTAACACTTGATCCCCTTGATTATCAAGAATCTGTCTATCTCAGTGTTAAATGTTCTCAATGACCCGGCCTCCACTGCATTCTGTGGCAGTGAATTCCATAGATTCACCACTCTCTGGCTGAAGATGTTTCTCCTTATCTCCCTCTAAAAGGCCTTCCCTTTACTCTAAAGCTGTGCCCTTAGGTCCTGGACTCTCCAACCAATAGCAGCATCTTCCCAACATCCAATCTGTCCAGGCCATTCAGTATCCTGTGAGTTTCAATTCGATCCCCCTGCCCCAATCCTTCTATACTCCAATGTGTATAGTCCCGGAGTTCTCAAATGTTCCTTGGCTCTCTTTGCTCTGAGCAGCCACTGGGGGCAGGACTTTCACCCGGATATGGGATTAGGGACAGACTCAGGCCAGCCCAGGCCACAGGATGGTTCAAAGGTGGAAGAAAGACACTCATTTTAAAGCCTGGGGAAGGTGAGCACTGGAACCTTCCGGCTACTCTGTAGATTCTGTGTGAAGGCCACCTGGAAGTGAGAGAGTGCAGAGGGATGCTCCAGGCAGACTGAGGCACCCCCAAGGCATCCCTCCACAACTAGGCCATGGGCCGACCTACGGAGAGGGGCTACCTGCCCAATGGTGGCCCGGAATTGGGGCCATTTCGGATTCAGATTGTTTTTCAAATTGTTGAGAGAGTCTCTCTCTCTGTCTTACACAAATGGCAGGATGCTATTTTGTTTCATTAATAATGTGCCTTCAAAAGACCCTTCAGTTTTGAGAAGCTGCTTGACATCCTGCATTGAGCAACACCGTCTTGTAGAGTAAAGGGTTAACTACAACTACAGTGCTGAGCATGTGCAGAACGAGCTATGTTGTAGTGATGTCAGATCACAGACCTATGAGAGTGAACGGTCGAAGCTCCCAGCAAAGTCTTGCTCTGTTGTGATTCTGTTAGTCTAGTAGTGAATGAATGTTACTAGCTCACTCGTTACAGTTTGTGTTACAATCTCCACAAAGGGCTAATGATATTTATTTGCCTCTGGTCTGTATTTGAACCATTTGAGGCAAAGTTACTGCTGGGTGACTGTTTCACATTGCGTGGCATCAGGGCCCACATTTTATCCTGGCGTGGAGGCTCCAAAATCCAAGGCTTAAAATCATAGTGGGCAGAAATGACAACACTGGGATATTCAGCAGTGGTTAAAATCCCACATCAGTATCACTGCAGCAGTGCCTGATAAACTCGATCTGAACAATGGGTGTGCCCATTATAAAGGATTGCACCAGTTTGAGAGGAAATCCCTGCATTGAATGGTAAACATTCATATCTCCCGGACAAATTCAGTAAACACTACTTCTTTCTCAGCAATATGTTACCACATCAGAAGAGGAATAATAATCTGTTTATATCCATTTCCCCTCAGGAAGTCTGAAGGAGGTTAACATCCCAGGAGTCAATGCTGTTTCATGAGTCAAAGTGGGATAAAATTATACAGAGCAAAATCCTGCAAGCACACAGAACGTAGCAAATAGAAGCAGGAGTAGGCCATTCAGCCCTTCAGGCCCACTCCACCCTTTAACATGATTACGGCTGATCTTATCCTGCTCTCAACTCCACCTTCCTGTCTGCTCCCCATATGCCTTCATCCTACTTTTCATCGGAAACCTATCTATCTCTCTCTTGAATCTGTTGATTGATTCTGCCTGCACTGCGCTCTGAGGCAGTGAGTTCCACAGATTCACAACCCTCTGAGAGAAGTAGCTTTTCCTCAAACAGTTTTGAACCTACCTCCTCTCACTCTATATCTGTGACCTCTTGTTCAAATGAGCAAGTAATCTTTATTTTGTAGCGAGGGGGAAGCGGGGTCAGATATTGAGAGGGCTCTCGGGAAATGTCCTGTGCTGTTCTTCAGAACGTCCTAGCATCCAGTCGTTCGAACCAGACAGAAACCTGACTTTGATATCTCAGCTTGACATCCTGCATTGACCATCCACCTCATTGGGGCGGGGGATGGCCAAGTGGTATTATCGCTGGACTGTTAATCCAGAGACCCAGATAACCTTCTGGGCACCTGGGTTCGAATTCCCCCACGGTAGTTGGTGGGATTTGAATTTAATAAAAATATCTGGAATTAAGAATCTAATGATAGCCATGAATCTATTGTCGGTTGTTGGGAAAAACCCATCTGGTTCACTTAATCTCCTTTAGGGAAGGAAACCTCCATCTTACCTGCTCTGGCCTACATGTGACTCCAGACCCACAGAAATGTGGTTGACTCTGGGCAATTAGGGATGGGGCAATAAATGTTTCCTGTCCAGCGACACGCTCATCCTGTTAATGAGTAAGGAAAAAGCCCCACACCGACATATCACCCGCGGTCAATCACATTATGTGCCTGGCACAAAGGTGAGAACTGCATTGAAGCACCAATCTGACACTGCAATCAATGCACTGCTTCCATGGATTTAGGATTCCAGGCAGCATTCACTCGCGTGTATTCTTGGCACAGCCAACACAGCAACAACTTGCATTCATATAGCACCTTTGACACAGTAAAACGCCATAAAGCCCCTTCACAGAAGTGATATAAAACACAAGATTGATACCGAGACACAGAAGGAGTTTTGTGGGTAGATTACAAAAATCTTGAAGCGTTCAGAATTTGCAAGTCAATATAGGTGAGGAGAGAGATATAAGGAGGAGGGGAGAGAGAGAGAGAGAGTGAGGAGACAGTGAGATAGTGAGGAGGACACAGAGAGAGATAGCAAGGAGGAGAGACTACAGGGAGGTAATTTCAACAGCTAAATGTTTAGCTACCAATGGTGGAGTGGTTAAAGTTACAGACAGCTAGAAGGGAAGCAGTGTGGAGATCTTGGAGGGTTTTGGGCTGACTCTAGACACAAAGAGGGGAGAGGACATGGAGGGATTTGAACCCAAAGATGAGAGTTTCCAATCCGAGTGCAGCTGGACTGAAGGTAACGTTGCACAGAGCTGGATGAACATAGCAGGCCAAGCAGCATGTTAGGAGCAGGAAAGCTGATGTTTCGGGCCTAGACCCTTCATCAGAAAAGGATCTAGGCCCAAAACGTCAGCTTTTGTGCTCCTGAGATGCTGCTTGGCCTGCTGTGTTCATCCAGCTTCACACTTTGTTATTTTGGATTCTCCAGCATCTGCAGTTCCCATTATCTCTGAAAGTAACATTGTCAGTCTACAAATTTTGCGAATGTTATTAATTCTTATTAGTACCCCGCAGATAATCCACGTGTCAGCACTGTATATTCTCAAATCTTAAACTTATGCCAGTTGTCATCCCTCAGCAGAGATCTAATCAGGTGTTACCGATCAGTTAAAATGTTAATCCTGGTGATCCGCAGTTGTGGGTGACGGTGGATGAATGCAGTGTATGTTTAGTATCACAGTTGATAAACCTGAGTCTATCATCCAGACTCACAGTCCCGATACAGAGCTGGGAGAATGCTGCACTGTCTGAGATGCCACCAATCAGGTAAGATATTAAACCTGGCTTTTCCCTTTCAGATCGGCGTATGCTGAGGAGGAGCAGCATAGAGGAGAACATTGAGGTGTTCTCCATGTCCTGGGGCTTCGATGTATCTCTGAACCAATATTACTGGGACAAATGATCTGGTCGTTAATGTTTGATGGTGCAGTCTTCCATTTTGACAGTGACAGCATTCAAAAAAAATACTCTGTAAGATTACTTCCAAAGCACTTTGTGACAGATTTAAGACCATTGATGGGAGGATTCAGAGTGTGGCTCAGTGGTAACAGTGGCCCAGTGGTATTGTTGCTAGACTGTTCACCCAGAAGCTCAGCAAATGTTCAGAACATTTGAATTTAGTGACGAATCTGGAATTAAGAGTCTAATGATGAACACAAAAGCATTGTGGATTGTTGGAAAAACCCGCCCAGTCCACTAATGCCCTTAGGGAAGGAAATTGTCATCCTACATGTGACTCCAGACCCACACCAACGTGAGATAACAAGGTCTAGAGCTGGATGAACACAGCAGGCCAAGCAGCATCATAGAACATAGAACAATACAGCGCAGAACAGGCCCTTCGGCCCTCGATGTTGCGCAGACCTATGAACTAATCTAAGCCCCTCCCCCTACACTATCCCATCATTATCCATATGCTTATCCAAGGACTGTTTAAATGCCCCTAATGTGGCAGAGTTAACTACATTGGCAGGCAGGGCATTCCACATCCTTACCACACTCTGAGTAAAGAAACTGCCTCTGACATCTGTCTTAAATCTATCACCCCTCAATTTGTAGCTATGTCCCCTTGTATAAGCTGCAGTCATCATCCTCAGAAAAAGACTCTCATTGTCCACCCTATCTAATTCTCTGATCATCTTATATGTCTCTATTAAATCCCCTCTTAGCCTCCTTCTCTCCAATGAGAACAGACCCAAGTCCCTCAGCCTTTCTTCATAGGGCCTGCGCTCCAGACCAGGCAACATCCTGGTAAATCTCCTCTGCACCTTTTCCAATGCTTCCACTTCCTTTCTGTTTTGGGGCGGCCAGAACTGCACACAATGTTCCAAATGAGGCCGCACTAGTGTTTTGTACAGTTGCAGCACGACATCACGGCTCCGGAACTCAATCCCTCTACCAATAAAACCTAACACACCGTAAGCCTTTTTAACAGCACTATCAGCCTGGGTGGCAATGTTCAAGGATCTATGTACATGGACACCAAGATCCTTCTACACATCTACACTACCAAGAATCTTTCCATTGACCCAGTATTCTGCTTTCCTATTATTCTCCCCAAAGTGAATCACCTCACATTTATTGACGTTGAACTCCATTTGCTACCTTTCAGCCCAATTCTGCAGTTTATCCAAGTCTTCCTGCAACCTGCAACATTCTTCCACACTGTCCATCACTCCACTGACTTTAGTGTCATCTGCAAACTTACTAAGCCATCCACCTATGCCTGCGTCCAAGTCATTTATGAAAATGACAAACAGCAGTGGTCCCAAAACAGATCCTTGAGGCACATGACTAGTGACCTGACTCCAGGCTGAATATTTTCCATCGACCTCCACTCATTGCCTTCTTACAGAAACCCAGTTTCTAATCCAAACTGCTAAATCTCCCTCAATCCCGTGCCTCTGTATTTTCTCCAATAGCCTACCATGTGGAACCTTATCAAAAGCTTTACTGAAGTTCATGTACACCACGTCAACTGCCCTTCCCTCACCATAGGAGCCGGAGAGCTGACGTTTCGGGCCTAGACCCTTCTGGACTCTTAAATGCCCTCTGGGCAATTAGGGAAGGTCAATAAATGCTGGCTTAGTTAGAGATGCCCACATCCCACAAGTGAATTAAAACAAAGCAGGAGTTCACCAGGCTGATCCTAGGGAAGGCAGGACTATCCTTTGAAGTGCGAGTGGTTTGTCTGGGCCTGCATTCACTCAGGTTTTGAAAAATGATGGGAAATTTGATGGAAGCACGTAGTTCAAACAGGGCTGGACCAATTAGATGCAGGGAGGGTGTTTCCCCTGGTCCGTGAGTCTAGAACCAGGAGACTGTCTCAGGATGTAGGACAGACCACTCAGCACTGAGATGAGAAGATCCTTCATTCAGAGTGTGGTGAGCCTGAGGAATACTCTATCACAGAACGCTGAGGAAGCCAGTCGCTCAAAACATTCAAGAAAGACGCTTTTCAATATTAAAGGCATCCAAGCTTGTGAGAACAAAGCAGGAATAAAATAGTGAGACAGAAGATTAGCCACGATTATATTGAATGGTAGAGCAGACTTGAAGGGCTGAATGGCCGACTCCTGCTTCTATTTTGTACATTCCTATTCTGTAACGACTTGACTCAGTACATTGTGAGGTGCAAAGTGAAACATTAATCCGAGTTATTGGACTTGATGGATCATATGGTATAGATTTATCTTTCATGCAGCGTCTCTCTCAAGCACTTCAAACAGCACTATCAAAGCAACGCAGTTTCAAGGAATGTTCCTGACAAGTGGCCAATTGTTAATGAGTTATTGTAGTCGCTCTGATTACAAAGCTGTATCAAAGACAGCCCCTGTCAATGTCAGGACAAAGCACACAGCCATTCTCTATGTTCTTCCTACAGTTTCATCCAAAAATGTATCACTTACTGTGGTAAATTTTTCCATATGTTTCGTGAGCAGGGTCCGCCAAATGAAATGGCCTCTTGTATGAGGGGAAAAAATCACATTTCTTTTCCTACTAATTTTCTCCGCTTAACAGCACAGCATCTGTTAACACCAAACAGGCCCCCTGATTCCTGAGCAATTCAATAAAGTAGATAATGGTTTACATTAACTTTCGAAACCATCCAGAAAACAAATTCAATTACTGATGGAAAAGTGCACTGGATTTCTCAGCATTGAACTAGACAGAGGCGACTCAGTTGACAGAGAGCAGGAGAGCAGTGGTGAAGAAATTACAGTAAAATGCAGTAAATCAGAAAGGACACAGTTGGATTCATGACGGTGTAAGGTGCAACAAAGCTCCCTTAGAGAAAATAAGAAAGGCTTACATTACTGGAGTTTCTGTCATGAGCAGCAGAATTCTCAAAGCACTCCCTAGTCAATGTTGTACTTCTGAAGATAGTCCCTGTTTAAATGCGGGAAACACACAGCCAATTTGCACACGGCAAGATCCCACAAACAGCAAGATGATGATAGCCAAATAACCATCTGTTTCATCAATGACTTTCCTTCCATTATAACGTCAGAAGTGGGGATGTTCAGCATCATTCAAAATTCCTCAGGTACTAAAGCTGTCCACACTCTCACACAGCAAGATCTAAAATAAAGAACTGCAGATGCTGGAGCTCCGAAATCATCGAAAGCAGAAATAGTTAGAAGAGCACCATGGGCCTGGCAATGTAAGGAGCAAATGACTGCAGATGCTGGAATCTGCCCTGAAATCAAGAAATGTTGGAGATCACAGCAGGTCAGGCAGCATGCATGGAGAGAGAAGTCAAGCTAATGCTCCGGTTCTAGATGACTCTTCATCAGAGCTGACGTGAAGTGTAATGGGGGGTGGGGGGGGCACGGGGGTGGTGATGGTTTCCAGAACTTGTTTTCAGGCCTGGCAGCATCTGTGGAGGAAGAAAACTTGCTTCAGAACATGATCTAGACGACATCCAGGCTTGAACTGAAAAGTGGCAAGTAATATATATACACACAAATGCCAGGCAAAGACCATCTCCAATAAGAGACATTCTAACTCCCATCCCTTGACATTTAATAGTGTTGCCATCACTGAATCCGCCAATATCAACATCTTGCATTGACCAGAAACTCAACAAGATTCACCACATAAACACAGTGGCTACAAGGGTAGATGAAAGACTGAGAATTGTGCAGAGAATAACTCACCTCCTGACTCCCTCAAACCCATCCTCCATCTACAAGGCACAAGTCAGGAGTGTGATGGAATACTCCCCACTTGTCAGGATGAATGCAGCCCCAACAACACTCAAGAAGCTGAACACAATCCAGGACAAAGTGGCCCTCTTGATTAACACCGCATCCAACATTCACTCCCTGCATCCACTGACAGTCACTGCTGTTGCTGAGCATGTTATCTACAAGATGCACTGCAGAAAATTAACCAACTTTCCTTCAATAGCACTTTCCAAACCCACAAACAAGGACCAGGGCAGCAGATACATGGGAACATCACCCACTGCAAGTTCCCTTCCAACCCACTCACCATCTTGCCTTCGAAATACATCCCCATTCCATCAGTGTCACTGGGTCAAAATCTTGCTATCTTTAACAACACTGTGGGTGTGCAGAGGCCACATGGACTGCAGCGGTTCAAGAAGGCAGCTCACCACCACCTTCTCCAGGGTAACTAGAGACGGGCAAGAAATGCTGGGCCCAGCCATTAGTTTAAATTAGTTTTAAAAAAAGGGCTGAGTATGTTGGAGCCTGACAGAGTGAGATAACATTTCGTTGGATAAAGGAATGAAGGAATATGGAGAAAATGTGGGTTGTTGGATTTCAGTAATAAATCAGCCATGATCCACTTCAATGATAGATCAGGCTCTGCAGTGCGTCTTGTAGATAACATGCTCAGCAACAGCAGTGAGTGTCAGGCTCAAAGGCCTTTTCCTGTTCCTATGTTCCTATGTGACTGGGGAGGAAGGCATAATGGAAACAGAACAAACTGAAAGTTCACTTTGAGTTTATATTTTTGTCTCTTTGAAACTCTCAAATCAAGTGATTACTCTGAAATTCCATTTGGTGGGTAGAATGTACAGAGCATGTTTCCACAAACTGCTATCGGATATATGACCAGACAATTGGTTGTTTCGCGTTGGTGAATGATTGACAGCCAAATTGAGTCACTCTCCTTCAAGTCATCACTCTTAGACCTAACTGCACAAGCAGATGAGACAACAGTTTAACATCTCAACCAAATGCCTTAATACCAATCATGTGGGTTATGTGCGCACATCTCTCAAGTGGGGGCTGAACCCCGAATCCTCAGACTTAAATGTCTACAGCTGTAATAACAATTGTCATGGTTACTGTGATGTGACGGTGACTCAGCAATAGAGCTCTTGCTGTGTCAGTCGTGAATCAGCGGGCAGCTGCCTAGTCCACTGAGTCAAAAGGTTCTGGTTAAAAGTCTCGAATTTCAGAGACCTGAGTACAAAACCCCATCAGATATGACGTAAACTCTGGGAAGATCTCAACTGCCATCTCAAAGAAGTTGAGGGCAACTCTCCTTGGTGTTCTGGGCCAATATCCATCCCTCGGTAAACATCACTAGAAAAAGATGATCTGATTATTATCCCATACTGTTCGTGAACTGGCTGTTGCATTTCCTCCTGCCTTGCAACAGTGACTACGCCACTTCATTGGCTGCAAAGCAATCTGTGATATCCTACACTTGTAAAAGGTGCTACAGAAATGCAACTTCTTGCAATAATTTCTGATAGCAGCTTGATGAATGTTACCCTGAGCACAGGCAGCCAATCAGGTTGATATCTCTCTAGTATCTGAGCAACCGCACAGGAAGAGATTTTTGATCAGTCGGGGAATCTAGGGTTATGGGGGGGAAGAGCAGCAAGGTGAACGTGAGGAATGAAGGGCCAGCCATGATCCTATTCAATAGTAGAGCTCAAGGGGTTGAATGGCTTACTCCTGCCCTTATTTTTTACTGTCTTGACCTATTTATTTGTTTTGTCAGAGGGTGGTGTGTGTATGGAATGAGCTGCCAGAGGAAGTGGTGGGGGCTGGTACAGTTACAACATTTAAAAGGCATCTGGATGGAAGTGTGATTAGGAAGGGTTTAGAGGGACATGGGCTAAATGCGGGCAAATGGGACTGGGTTAATGTAGGGTACTTGAGGAAGGATGTACTGGCACTGGAGGGGGTGCAGAGGAGGTTCACTTGGTTGATTCCGGAGTTGAGGGGGTTGGCTTGTGAGGAGAGGCTGAGTAGGTTGGGATTATATTCATTGGAAGTCAGAAGATTGAGGGGTGATCTTATAGAAACATGTAAAATTATGAAGGGAATAGATGAGATAGAAGTAGAGAGGATGTTCCCACTGGCAGGTGAAGCTCGGGCAAGAGGGCATAGCCTCAAGGTCAGAGGGAACAGATTTAGGGCTGAATTGAGAAGGAACTTCTTCACCCAGAGGGTTGTTAATCTATGGAATTCCTTGCCCAGTGAAGTAGTTGGTGCTACTTCAGTAAATGTTTTTAAAGCTAATGTAGATTTTTTTGAACAATAAAGGAATTCAGGGATATGGTGAGAGTGCGGTTAAGTGGATCTGAGTCCACGAAAAGATCAGCCACAATCTTATTGAATGGCAGAGCGGGCTCCAAGGGCTGAACAGCCTACACCTGCTCCTAGTTCTTATGTTCACATACCTGGTTGGCATGGACAGGTTGGATGGAAGGGTCTGTTTTCGTGCTGTACATCTCTACGACTCGATGAATATTCGTTCTTGCTTTCCTGCAAAGAGACCAAGTGCTGTTTCAGTTAGTGTCTCAGCAGTCAATAACAGGAAATGAACAGAAAAAAAAATTCTTTCACATCTAAGTCCCTGGATGAAATCCTGATAACTCATGCAGGCAACAAGGAACAGAAAAGCTGGTCAGCCTGGGGCTATTGATCTAAGGCTTGTCATATCTTTATACATCATGCAATCGTTCCCTGTTCTACACCTTTCAACAGATTTATAGTTCAAAAACCAGCATGCCTGGGAATATTCTCACATCATTTTTTTTTGAAACTGGAATAAAGGAAGCATAGAAGATGAAACAAGATTATGTACTTTGTAGACTTGAAGAATTATTTAAGGCCAGTGCATTGAAAATTGCTTGTTTGGGATTAAGCAGGCTGAATGGTAATTTGGAAATCAAGAACTTGTACTTAAAACATTTCAGCATTACCCAAATATTTCTCAGTCAATACAGTACCTTCTCAATAACTGAGCAACCAACTTTCATGTACAGTTAATGTTCCTGGTGTCCATTCACTCTACTGTAAGTAATTATGGTACACTCATCACAGCTCCCAAGGCACAGGGGTGGCACGGTGGCTCAGTGGTCAGTACAGCTGCCTCACAGCACCATGGGCCTGGGTTCAAGTCCCATCCTTGGGTGACTGCCCATGTGTGTTCTCCCTGCGTCTGTGTGGGTCCCCTCTGGGTGCTCTGGTTTCCTTCATCAGATATGCAGGTTAGGTGGACAGGCCGTGGGAAAAGCAGAGTTTATAGGTAGGGGGTGGGTCTGGGTGGGATGCTTTTTGGAGGGTCAGTGTGAACTTGATGGGCCAAATGGCCACAATTCTATAAACTTATGGATATATCTGTCGCTTCTAGTAAGTGCAAATGAGCCCTGTTAAACATCCAAAATCATTATCTTTAATTGGCTGTAGTTATAGCGATTGGTACATTTGAAGTTGTTCAGTATGAAAAGCCGAGTTAAGAACTCAAGTCTAACAGTCAACCAGAGAATATGGGAACTGCAGATGCTGGAGAATCCGAGATAACAAAGTGTGAAGCTGGATGAACACAGCAGGTCAAGCAGCATCTCAGGAGCACAAAAGCTGACGTTTCGGGCCTAGACCCTTCATCAGAAAAGGGGGATGGGGAGAGGGAACTGGAATAAATAGGGAGAGAGGGGGAGGCAGACCGAAGATGGGTAGAGGAGCAGATACGTGGAGAGGAGACAGACAAATTCACCCAGGTTTTACTTGCAGCCAATGTGTAGCCACGTAAGGCTGCAGGACGGAAACTTAGGTGAGTCAGGCTTTAATAGACAGAGACGGAAATGGAAAAGAGGTACTAATTTTCAATATTTTTAATTATTGTTTTCAGATATATAATCATTTGTTTCTGGAGCAAGTGGGCCCTGAATCTGGGTCACCTGGCTCAGAGGCAGGGGTATTACCACAAGAGCCCCACCTTCCCCCCTGCCATGATGAGCTGCGCACTCTATGTTCAGAGATAACGGGAACTGCAGATGCTGGAGAATCCGAGATAACAAAGTGTGAAGCTGGATGAACACAGCAGGCCAAGCAGCATCTCAGGAGCACAAAAGCTGACATTTCGGGCCTAGACCCTTCATCAGAATTGGGGGATGGGGAGAGGGAACTGGAATAAATAGGGAGAGAGGGGGAGGCGGACCGAAGATGGAGAGAAGAGAAGATAGGTGGGGAGGAGACAGACAGATCAAAGAAGCAGTAGAGGTGAGTGTAGGTGGGGAGGTAGGGAGGGGATAAGTCAGTCCGGGACAGATCAAGTGTGCGGGATGAGGTTAGTAGGAAGGAAATGGGGGGTGTGGCTTGAGGTGGGAGGAGTGGGTAGATGAGAGGAAGAACAGGTTACTCACCTCTACAGGCTCCATCCTGCTTCTTTGATCTGTCTGTCTCCTCTCCACCTATCTTCTCCTCTATCCATCTTCGATCCACCTCCCCCTCTCTCCCTATTTATTTCAGAACCCTCTCCCCCTCCCCCTTTTCTGATGAAGGGTCTAAGCCTGAAATGTCAGCTTTTGTGCTCCTGAGGTGCTGCTTGGCCTGCTGTGTTCACCCAGCTCCACACTTTGTTACCTCTAACAGTCAACCCATTGTTTTAGGGATAACACAGTGTGGAGCTGGATGAACGCAGCAGGCCAAGCAGCATCAGAGGAGCAGGAAGGCTGACTTTTCAGACAAATGAAGAAGGGTCCAGACCCGAAACATCAGCTTTCCTGCTCCTCTGGTGCTGCTTGGTCTGCTGTGTTCATCCAGCTCTACACCTTGTTATCTTGGATAGGAAGGGATTTGGGCAAAATGCTGGCAAATGGAAGTAGATTAATGTAGGATTTGTGGTCAGCATGGAATGGCTGGACTGAAGGGCCTGTTTCTGTACTGTATGTCTCTATGACGTATGAATTTAATTACTTGACTTTTAAACCAAGCGCGTTTTATCAGGATAACAAGGTGTGAAGCTGGATGAACACAGCAGGCTAAGCAGCATCTCAGGAGCACAAAAGCTGACGTTTCGGGCCGAGACCCTTCATCAGAGCTATTCAATGTTCTGGATGTAGAGGTGGTCACGGTTGGGGCCAAATTGGGAAGGCTTGAATGTAGACTGTAGTCCATTGGGGATGATCCAGTTCTGTAGGCAGGTGCTGAGGAAGGTGATGTGGCCGTAGTACCTGGTTTACTTCAGGACATGGTCGAGCAGTTTCAAGGCCGAAGGGATTACAAGAGAGTTGCAGTTGGAGAGGTCCCCTGAGTTTGGTCCGGAGGGAGGAGGGTAACTTCTTCAGGTTAGGCATCCTAGAAGAGGCTTCGCAGCGAGGTTAAAATTATGATCGGAGATAATGGGAACTGCAGATGCTGGAGAATCCGAGATACAAAGTGTGGAGCTGGATGAACACAGCAGGCCAAGCAGCATCTCAGGAGCACAAAAGCTGACGTTTCGGGCCTAGACCCTTCATCAGTGTTTTATCAGGTGCTGTGATTGGGGGCGGGGGTAGGTCAGAGGTTAAAATGGAAATAAGTACCCATTTCCTGGATGTCAGAGAAAGACGCAGAGAGGTTGGAAGGCGTGAGTGCTGGCTGTAGTGAGCTGAGCCTGGCAAGTGTCAGTGTGTCTGAGCCAGATGAGCTCATGTGTTCACATGCAGATGGGAAAATAGGACGGGACTGTCGAGAATTGTTTGGGGGAGGGGGTGTGTGCGTGGGGCTCTGGGGTTGGGGGTGAGCTAAGCTCACTGGGTGGGAACAGTAAGAGAAGCCATTTGCAGATGGATATGGTGAATAGTTCTCCCTAGTGTCCAGGCAACCCTTCACCCTTGACAACTTGAGGCTGTGAAGGGCACTATTTAAGTGCAACATTTTATGTCCTCCCTTTCTGTTAATTATCTGGACACCTATTGCTTTGCTGCTTGGAGCATTTTGCTGGGAATGAGGGAATTGGCAGGTCAGAATTTGCTATTTTACACTTCAAACAGCCATCAGTTGGCTAAGAAGGGCTTCCACAATACTGTGTATATACAAGGCCTTTAATTCACCATGAAAATAACTCCTGTCGTCATAGCAACACTCCCTCATAATTGAATTAGGAAGGATCCACAAATATTTGAACATGACCTCAAAGTGTTCGGAGATTGTGGTAATTCCATCAATGAGCCTTTCTTGGCCATCGTCCCAGTTACTGAGCCAAGGCCTGGTTCCGAAATGTGCACCCACAGTGGCACCTACTGGGCTTCAGCAGAATAGCGGCTTCCTTCTCCTTTTCACGCGATGAAACAATCCCATTCTGAGCCCAAGGCTGCAGGCAAATTTCAACAGATTGCAAGGCGAACGGTGCTTTGTACAAAAAGCTTTGGCAAACGACCAGCTTTGTGAGCTTCTCATAGTCAGCGGGTGGGAAGCAGACATGCAAATCAAAGCTGGCACAGCCCATTGAGTTCAGGGAGGCTACAGTCAAGTTTAAAATCCATCCCTGCAGCCTCACAGCAGTGCAGCTTCGAGAGATGAGCAGCACAAATCAGGTCCAATCATACCCAATACACTTCGCTCACGCCCTGAAGTCAGGGGACTGGTGTCTGCGACTTCTCAAACCTTACGCAATGACAATCATCGTAGCAACCTCGGGACAGGAGGAGGCTATTCAGCCCATCAAGCCTGTTCTGAAGTTCAATGTGATTGCGGCTGATATGTGGCCTAACTCCACAAACCTGCCTTTGGCCCATAACCGAGATAATGGGAGCTGCAGATGCTGGAGAATCCGAGATAACAGGGTGTCGAGCTGGATGAACGCAGCAGGCCAAGCAGCATCTCAGGAGCAGGAAGGCTGGCATTTTGGGCCTAGACCCTTCTTCAGAAGACCTTTTTCTGATGAAGGGTCTAGGCCCGAAACGTTAGCCTTCCTGCTGCTCTGATGCTGCTTGGCCTGCTGCGTTCATCCAGCTCGACACCCTGTTATCTCGGATTCTCCAGCATCTGCAGTTCCTGTTATCTCTGTCTTATGTTGCTATGTGCAGCAACTCATATTCCGCTTGGGAACCCTGCAGCCTAATGGTATCAATGTGGACTTCTCAAGCTTCAAAATCTCCCCTCCCCCACCGCATCCCAAAACCAGCCCAGCTCGACCCCTCCCCCCACTGCATCCCAAAACCAGCCCAGCCTGTCTCCGCCTCCCTAACCTGTTCTTCCTCTCACCCATCCCTTCCTCCCACACCAAGCCACACCTCCATTCCCTACCTACTAACCTCATCCCACCTCCTTGACCTGTCCGTCTTCCCTGGACTGACCTATCCCCTCCCTACCTCCCCACCTATACTCTCCTCTCCACCTATCTTCTTTTCTCTCCATCTTCGGTCCACCTCCCCCTCTCTCCCTATTTATTCCAGAACCCTCACCCCATCCCCCTCTCTGATGAAGGGCCTAGGCCCGAAACGTCAGCTTTTGTGCTCCTGAGATGCTGCTTGGCCTGCTGTGTTCATCCAGCTCCACTCTTTGTTATCTTGGATTCTCCAGCATCTGCAGTTCCCATTATCACTGATACAATGTGCAAATTGGGCTTTGCATTACCTACATTTACAGCAGCAACAACATTCCAGAAATCCTCAATGAGCAAAGCACTTTAAGCCTGCTAAAGAAAAAATGCAAATGTCTGCTATCTTTGGTCGAAGTGTTATGTGGATAGTTTTGGGCATTAACACATTCCTATCCATGGCTTTTAATCTGTGCAACTCTATCTCACTGTTCTGCGATAAGTCAGCTTTTAAAATCTTCTCCTTATGCATCCTTTTATCAATAAATTCCAATTTGGCTTCTTCGCTACTTCTTTTCAGCCTTCAGAAGTTGCTGTGTTATATCCTGTTCCTGTCATTCTTCTTTCTCAGTTTAGAGTAAACTCCTTTTCCAGTTCAACCTAATTAGATCTTCCTTCCTCGAGGGACAGAATTGTGAAGGAGCGAGGTTGTGTGCAATATGCATCAAGCATTAATCAGACTGTGTCTGGCAGACTCTGGTCTCTGTTGTAAAAGGCCAGTGGAGAAGGTGAAAACAAGATTTGAGAAGAGAGTGAGGGCTCTATAGATATCAGGAAAGGTTGAATAAGCTGGGGACGTGTTCTCTGGAACGGCAAAGACCAAGAGATAACCTCGTGGAGGGCCCTAAAATTATGAAAGTGCTCACTCTGACAAACATAAGGGAAGGTGTTTTCATTTGTGCAAATTCTAAAAACCAAGGACAAAAACAGAAATCGCTGGAAAAGCTCAGCAGGTCTGGCAGCATCTGTGGAGAGAAATCAGAGTTAATGCTTCGGGCCCTTTGTTCAGAACCAAAGGACTTTGATAGTTCTGAGATAATGGGAACTGCAGATGCTGGAGATTCCAAGATAATAAAATGTGAGGCTGGATGAACACAGCAGGCCAAGCAGCATCTCAGGAGCACAAAAGCTGACGTTTCGGGCCTAGACCCTTCATCAGAGAGGGGGATGGGGGGAGGGAACTGGAATAAATAGGGAGAGAGGGGGAGGCGGACCGAAGATGGAGAGTAAAGAAGATAGGTGGAGAGGGTGTAGGTGGGGAGGTAGGGAGGGGATAGGTCAGTCCAGGGAAGACGGACAGGTCAAGGAGGTGGGATGAGGTTAGTAGGTAGCTGGGGGTGCGGCTTGGGGTGGGAGGAAGGGATGGGTGAGAGGAAGAACCGGTTAGGGAGGCAGAGACAGGTTGGACTGGTTTTGGGATGCAGTGGGTGGGGGGGAAGAGCTGGGCTGGTTGTGTGGTGCGGTGGGAGGAGGGGACGAACTGGGCTGGTTTTGGGATGCGGTGGGGGAAGGGGAGATTTTGAAACTGGTGAAGTCCACATTGATACCATATGGCTGCAGGGTTCCCAGGCGGAATATGAGTTGCTGTTCCTGCAACCTTCGGGTGGCATCATTGTGGCAGTGCAGGAGGCCCATGATGGACACGTCATCTAAAGAATGGGAGGGGGAGTGGAAATGGTTTGCGACTGGGAGGTGCAGTTGTTTGTTGCGAACTGAGCGGAGGTGTTCTGCAAAGCGGTCCCCAAGCCTCCGCTTGGTTTCCCCAATGTAGAGGAAGCCGCACCGGGTACAGTGGATGCAGTATACCACATTGGCAGATGTGCAGGTGAACCTCTGCTTCATGTGGAATGTCATCCTGGGGCCTGGGATAGGGGTGAGGGAGGAGGTGTGGGGACAAGTGTAGCATTTCCTGCGGTTGCAGGGGAAGGTACCGGGTGTGGTGGGGTTGGAGGGCAGTGTGGAGCGAACAAGGGAGTCACGGAGAGAGTGGTCTCTCCGGAAAGCAGACAGGGGAGGGGATGGAAAAATGTCTTGGGTGGTGGGGTCGGATTGTAAATGGCGGAAGTGTCGAAGGATAATGCGTTGTATCCGGAGGTTGGTAGGGTGGTGTGTGAGAACGAGGGGGATCCTCTTTGGGCGGTTGTGGCGGGGGCGGGGTGTGAGGGATGTGTCGCGGGAAATGCGGGAGACGCGGTCAAGGGCGTTCTCAATCACCGTGGGGGGAAAGTTGCGGTCCTTAAAGAACTTGGACATCTGGGATGTGCGGGAGTGGAATGTCTTATCGTGGGAGCAGATGCGGCGGAGGCGGAGGAATTGGGAATAGGGGATGGAATTTTTGCAGGAGGGTGGGTGGGAGGAGGTGTATTCTAGGTAGCTGTGGGAGTCGGTGGGCTTGAAATGGACATCAGTTACAAGCTGGTTGCCTGAGATGGAGACTGAGAGGTCCAGGAAGGTGAGGGATGTGCTGGAGATGGCCCAGGTGAACTGAAGGTTGGGGTGGAAGGTGTTGGTGAAGTGGATGAACCGGTTCTTCCTCTCACCCATCCCTTCCTCCCACCCCAAGCCGCACCCCCAGCTACCTACTAACCTCATCCCACCTCCTTGACCTGTCCGTCTTCCCTGGACTGACCTATCCCCTCCCTACCTCCCCACCTACACCCTCTCCACCTATCTTCTTTACTCTCCATCTTCGGTCTGCCTCCCCCTCTCTCCCTATTTATTCCAGTTCCCTCCCCCCATCCCCCTCTCTGATGAAGGGTCTAGGCCCGAAACGTCAGCTTTTGTGCTCCTGAGATGCTGCTTGGCCTGCTGTGTTCATCCAGCCTCACATTTTATTATCTTGGAATCTCCAGCATCTGCAGTTCCCATTATCTCTGACTTTGATAGTTCTGATGTGTCTTGTGGTGAATTGAAGAGAAAGTACCAACAGACTTCTGAGAATGTGGCATTCCTGGTGGTAGACAGAGAAAGGAATAGAAAGATAGAGGGATGGGGTGAGATAATGAGGAGTGAGTGCAGGCTCACGTGAAATCGAAACATGAGCACTGAGAGCATTTTGGCCGAAAGGTCTCGTTCTGTGCTGTATATTATGTGTCAACCCTTTGCTTACCCTCTTAAGTCTTTCACAGTGAAGAGTCAACTTTGGGTAAAAAGAAAGCTGGAAGGAGAAGGAATAATTTTTCCTAAAACAAACAATCTCTCCTTTGTGAATTATTTTGGTGAAAATGGCACAGAGGATTTCCTTTGCCTGGGAATTTCAGGGGATTTCTGGCCTTTTGGGAATGCTTACATATCCACTGTAAAATATTTATGAACGTGTATCAGTCAAATTTGTATTCCCAGGAAAATCTCAAGCTCCTGACAGAAACAGGTCTTATTACCTAAACGTTTAGAAAATGCTGTTTAGGCCTCCTCAGACGATTGTGTTAAAAAAAAATCAGGGTTTTGATATAGGATGCATGTCAATTGTAGACTGAAACTGGACAACCCCCTTCATTATAGGGAGGGCCCAGAACCAAATGGCTTCCTATTGAGTGCAGATATTGGGCAGAACTTGTATTCATTAATTATCACAAAGCTGTAATGTTCCCAGGCACTTGTTAGAAATAATTTTGACACACAATTTTTAATGGCCCAAGTAAAGAGATATTCAGGGCAGCTGCTCAGAATCTGGGTGAGATTTCAGGGAGGGAGCGAGGTAGACGTTTGGGGACCGAACCCATGAGCTGAGGCCCCAGGTAACTGAAAGCACAGTCGTCGAAGGTTGAGGGATTTAAAATTCAAAGTGAGGATGACGCTGGATTTGGAGTAATGCAGAAATCTTGGAAAATGGTGGAGCTGAAGGAAAAGGCTGAGACAAGGAGCTACAAGACAAATTATGGGAGTGATATCAGCATGAGGATGAGATTTTGTGCTTTGGCTCTGCTCCAGCAGCTCCCCAACATATATATGTCTGTGGGCATGGGTGTAGTGGGTGGGTGAATGGGTTGCAGAGACTAGGTCACTGAAGATATTTAAAGAGGAGGGAGAGTTTTGAAATGTCAACCATTTGAGTCGGCTGAGCTCAGATGGTGCCAAAGTGGGGTTCAGGCCTGGCTCAGCCCATCCATGTTCTTTTTCGATTTCAAGCCAGTACTGAATGGCCCCCTCTTGCTCCTATTTCTTACGTTCTTAAGAGGTTGGATTGACGTGCTGAAAATCCCAAGGAATCAGTCAGTGAGGGAGTAACTGTTGCCACTGGGCAATGGATAGCGCACAGTGCAAAGATCACAGGCCAGAGGGAGTGACAGAAACAGGAGAAGAAACTTCTGTTTAGACCGTGGGAGGTAATGTGCTGGCCGAGCGTGTCATGGATCACCAAAGCTTTCGAGACGGAATTGGATGGTCATTGGGAAAGGAAGAGAGTGCCACATTGGGCAGGAGAGGCAGTGGGATGGCATTCAATGAGATGCCCACTCTGAAGGCCAGCCCCCCTGGCACACCGAGCTGAGTGGGCAGTTTTGGCACTGTAACAATTCTGTGAGCAGAAGGGCAGAGTAAGACTACCAGAGGGAATGTGGCTGTCTTTTTATGAGACTCCTGTCTCTGAAGTGAAGTTCTCATTAAAGTACCAGATGTCTTTTATGTGGGGCCGGTAACAGACTTCCTTTCATGAGCTCCATTCAGTCAACTTATTTTTACTGATTCCTGTTCTCTGAATATCTCCTTAACCACGTTTAACCACAGAGAGTCAAATAACTGTTTACAGGCAAGATGGATAGTTCATAGATTCAACCAGGGTCTCAGTTGTTGCAGGTTCTACTTCACCAGTCATCAGTTTATGAGGCTGGTGGTCTCAACTCTGTCTGTGGAACTTAGCGAGTTATTGGGGCAGGATGTTCCACAAGGTACCTGGCTCTTTCTCAGCTTTTCTGGGAAGGGACCCATTGTCAATGGGGCAGTCTCCTCAAACGCAGCCTGTCGGTTGTTTGTCAGGGAAATGGGTCAGCGCTGGCTCAGGGAAGACCCTCATGTAGCTGAGGGCTTTCTGAATGGACTGGGAGCTGGGCCCAGGAGAATAGCATGGCCCAAGGCTCCACTCTGAGGAAGGAGATCCTGACCCTTGATCTGCACAGCCCAGGGACAGGAGCTGATGACAGAGGGAAAATGGCAGCAGCGTTAAGGATCACGTCACCATAGCGATCACCATCGGTCACCAACACCAAAGCCAAAACCAACACCGCACGGTCACAGCATGACCCTCGGCTCCCGGGGCAGGTTCTGTTTGTGGTGGATTCACTTCTAGGCTGCAGGGAGTTGTAGACCCACAGTATCGGCCGCTGGGAGGTATAGACCCACAGTATAGGCTGCTGGGAGGTATAGACCCACAGTATAGGCCACTGGGAGCTATAGACCCGTAGTATAGGCCGCTGGGAGGTATAGACCCGCAGTATAGGCCACTGGGAGGTATAGACCCACAGTTTAGGCCACTGGGAGGTATAGACCCACAGTATAGGCCACTGGGATGTATAGACCCGCAGTATAGGCTGCTGGGAGGTATAGATCCGCAGTATAGGCCACTGGGAGGTATAGACCCACAGTATAGGCTGCTGGGAGGTATAGACCCACAGTATAGGCCACTGGGAGTTATAGACCCGCAGTATAGGCTGCTGGGAGGTATAGACCCACAGTATAGGCCGCGGGGAGGTATAGACCCGCAGTATAGGCCACTGGGAGGTATAGACCTGCATTATAGGCCACTGGGAGGTATAGACCCACAGTTTAGGCCACTGGGAGGTATAGACCCACAGTTTAGGCCACGGGGAGGTATAGACCCACAGTATAGGCCACTGGAATGTATAGACCCGCAGTATAGGCCGCGGGGAGGTATAGACCCGCAGTATAGGCCACTGGGAGGTATAGACCCACAGTATAGGCCGTGGGGAGGTATAGACCCACAATATAGGCCGCAGGGAGGTATAGACCCGCAGTATAGGCCACTGGGAGGTATAGATCCACAGTATAGGCCACTGGGAGGTACAGACTCGCAGTATAGACCACTGGGAGGCATAGACCCGCAGTATAGGCCGTGGGGAGGTATAGACCCACAATATAGGCCGCTGGGAGGTACAGACCTACAGTATAGACCGCAGGGAGGTATAAACCCGCAGTATAGGCCATTGGGAGGTATAGACCCACAGGAGAGGCCGTGGGGAGGTATAGACCCGCAGTATAGGCCACTGGGAGGTATAGACCCACAGTATAGGCCGCGGGGAGGTATAGACCCGCAGTATAGGCCACTGGGACGTATAGACCCACAGTATAGGCCGCGGGGAGGTATAGACCCGCAGTATAGGCCATTGGGAGGTATAGACCCACAGTATAGGCCGCTCGGAGGTATAGACCCGCAGTATAGGCCGCTGGGAGGTATAGATCCACAATATAGGCCACTGGGTGGTACAGACTCGTAGTATAGGCCACTGGGTGGTATAGATCCACAGTATAGGCCGCTGGGAGGTATAGACCCACAGTATAGGCCACTGGGAGGTATAGACCCGCAGTATAGGCCACTGGGAGGTATAGATCCACAGTATAGGCCACTGGGAGGTATAGACCCACAGTATAGGCCACTGGGAGGTATAGACCCGCAGTATAGGCCACTGGGAGGTATAGACCCGCAGTATAGGTCTCTGGGAGGTATAGACCCGCAGTATAGGCCACTGGGAGGTATAGACCCGCAGTATAGGCCACTGGGAGGTATAGACCCGCAGTATAGGTCGCTGGGAGGTACAGACTCGCAGTATAAGCCACTGGGAGGTGTAGACCCTCGCTGCAGCAGCAGGTACCATCGAGAGACAGCTGTAGCGAGACTGCACAGGGACAGACAGGCAGCTCACAGACGAGGCCAGCTGCCTTTCTGGCCTACTCACTCACTCACTTAGCACTCCCTCAGTGAGCACCCACCTGCATCTTCATAGCAGCATCCCCACCCTGCCCTGCATTGCCCCCTTTGCCCACTGCACCACCCGCCCAGCCACCCTGCCGTACCCTGCCTTGCAGTGTCATGTTTGTTAGTGTTTGGTCTGGAGGAAGAGGCCCTGCA
Organism: Stegostoma tigrinum; assembly: GCF_030684315.1. NCBI lineage: Eukaryota > Metazoa > Chordata > Chondrichthyes > Orectolobiformes > Stegostomatidae > Stegostoma > Stegostoma tigrinum. The sequence goes on along the minus strand of NC_081379.1, from coordinate 3,720,315 downwards.
CACTCAGTGGTGGCGTATTGATGTTCCCCTTTGTGTGGGCATGTAGCAGGGAATGGTCTGGTCCTGAGGCACGCAGTGTGCAGTGGGGTGGAGCAGTGCATTAGTCCTCTTGTTGTACAGTACACATGGGCATCAAGCCGATCCCTACAGCATGTGGCATCTGCTTGTGCTTCACACACACATGCACAGACACACTCGTGCACACGCACACTCACACACACACACACACACACACACACACACACACACACGCATAGACACACTCATGCACACACACACACACACGCATAGACACACTCACGCACACTCACTCACACACACACGCGCGCACACACTCGCGCACACGCACACTCACTCACACACACACGCATAGACACACTCATGCACACTCACTCACACACACGCATAGACACACACGCACACTCACTCACACACACACGAGCACACACACTCGCGCACACGCATACTCACTTACACACATGCACAGACACACTCGTGCACATGCACACTCACTCACACACATGCACGCACACACTCGTGCACACTCACTCACACACATGCGCGCACACACTCACGCACACTCACTCACACACATGCGCACACACACTCGTGCACATGCACACTCACTCACACACATGCACGCACACACTCGCGCACACTCACTCACACACATGCGCGCACACACTCATGCACACTCACTCACACACATGCGCACACACACTCACGCACACTCACTCACACATATGCACACACGCACTCATGCACACGCACATTCACGTACATACTCGCACACGCGCGCGCGCACACACACACACACACACACACACACACACGCATGCACGCACGCGCGCACACACACGCACATGCAGTACTCTCCACCTGCATCCCGTTCTGAAATTCTTAGTGACTAGTCTGACCCGGCAGGAGTCACATGTAGGCCACACCAGGTAAAGATGGCAGATTTCCTGCCCTAAAGGACATTAGTTTCAGATATTGTGTTAATGATCACTACTATGAAGTCATTATTACTTTGTCACAGTTGCTCAGAGTTACTGCTGCTTGGTCACCATTATCTCATCACTAATGACCCGTCGCTAACACCCAGAGTCGCTATTGCTCAGTCACTATGACCGAGTCATGGATGCCCAGTCATCATCGCTGTGCCATTGATGTCCATTCAGTGTTTGTGATGATCTTAGAGATAATCCACTTCAGTCACTTCTACTGAATACGCATTCTGACCCAACAGCTTCATTTTATCCACAAGGACCTGGGCCTGAACTTGCAGCGATGCATTTAATGATATAATTTATGTGAACAAAGTTTAGCCTGTATGAAGTGGAATACTTTAGTACATAGAGGTCATGAGTTCTGCTCCTCATGGGCCAGGTTAACTGTTAATCAATCAGATCTTATCTATTCATAATGTTTAAAAACGCGCCCTTTGGTTGTGTGGTTAACTCCATTAATCTTTTGCTGTTTCCTTTTTTATCCAAGTCTATGATATATCTTATCTCCCATTTATTGTTGTTCTTTAAGTAGCATGCAAAGCATTCCATTTCTCATTAATATACCATCAAATTAGAGACAATTTAGCAATAGACTCAAAGCTGTCAGTTCTATTCTGTGGGACCAGGACCCATGACCTTTATTGATGACACAGAGTGGTCCATTGAACCAATCCCTCATCGCCGTGTCTTCGATGAGTCACACTGCTTCCGAGCCTGGTCACACTCGGATTTTAAAATTCTTTGTGTTCGAGTTCCTCCAAGCTTTTTCTCCCCCACGTCCCAGCAACCTCCAACCCCACCACCCTCTGTGATCTCTACTCTCCTCTAATTCTGGTCTCTTGCACATCCTCACCCCGTTGTGTCTTCAGCTCGCTGGACCCCGGAGGTCCACCCAGAAAGCTCTTCACCACTCTTTGTTCATTTTACATTCTCCTTCAAAACCACCTCTTAGGCTAGGTTACCGGTCACTAATGCCTTCTCAAGCAGCTGATTGTCGGTTGTTGCTTTACAGATCTCCTATCAAGCGTTTGTCAGCGTTTTACCACAGTTCAGGTGTTATTTAAATGCAAGAAATCCGCGTTGAGGGAGTACAGCACTCTCAGAGTTTTCAGAAGACAAGTTAAATCCAGGCCATGTCTGAATAAAAACAGAAAGAACTGCGGATGCTGTAAATCAGGAACAAAAACAAAGTTGCTGGAAAAGCTCAGCAGGTCTGGCAGCATCTGTGGAGGAAGAAACAGAGTTAATAGATGTTCTGAGGAAGGGTCATCGGACCCAAAATGTTAACTCTGTTTTTTATCCTTCACAGATGCTGCCAGACCTGCTGAGCTTTTCTAGCAACTTTGTCTTTGTTCCAGGCCATATCTGCCTGCATCTGGAGGATTGTTATCATTTTTAGTCATTTGTGGGATGTGGTGTTTCTAGCTGTTACCTTCCAAGCCCACAACCACTTCCCAACTTGCTCTCCCTGGCCCTAATTTCCCTTCATCCTGCGTGGTGGCTCAGTGGTTAGCACTGCTGCCTCACGGTGCCAGGGACCCGGGTTCGATTCCACCCTCAGGTGACTGTCTGTGTGGAATTTGCACATTCTCCCCGCGTCTGCGTGAGTTTCCTCCCACAGTCCTAAGGTGTGCAGGCTAGGGTGGATTGGCCGTGCTAAATTACCATATGGAGTTCAGGGTTGTGTAGATTAGGTGGATGGGTCTGGGTGGGATGCTGTTTGGGTCGGTATGGACTTGTTGGGCTAAGGGCCTGTTTCCAAACTGTAGGGCTTCTATGATCCATGATAACCCTACGTGTCCTCTGCACATCTCATTCACTCACTGGGATCACCTCAGCGCCTTACCCCAGCCGCACCAGCTCTAACAACGTGCAGCTCACTTAATCCCTTTCCACCCTCTCAATTGTTCATTGAATGAAAGTCTTCCAGTGTGTGTGATACTTGGGGAGGAGAAGGTGGAATGTCACCCGAAAGGTGTTGGTATTTAAGTAACAATACACCCCTTCACCTTGCACAGGGGACAACAGTTGAAGCTTTAATGAGCTGTAGAGATGACAGTGCCTCAGTGAAACTAATGAACACCAAAGTTAGCCCAGGTTTGTGAGCGAGGCTGTTAATCACACCCACCGCCTATTGGGAAACTGCTCCCATTGGAAAAAACATACACCTCCAGACACCGAAAGCCTGAAGGCAGTAGCTGCAAACAGCATGTGGTGTTATGTGCAGAAAGATAACAAGTCCCCCAGGTTGAAATATTTGCCTCACACTGTGCAATTCAGCATCACCCAGGGACAGCTGTTTGTTCTTGAAAATAATTGGCCATCAAGTCCCATTAAATCAAGTAAAAAAAATGCAACCAAGGCTCTCTCCTTCCCCATCAGGAGCAACATGCATTCAGCGAGAGTCACACCCGATTCAGATGTTAACCCGGATTGGGAAAATGAATGGAGCTCTCCACCCAGGTCTGCTCAGTCTGGTGGGTTTTGGCAGCTCCTTGCAGAAACAGGCTCCCCCAAGTGCTTCCAGGGCAAAATGGGATTCGCAATGGCCCCTAGCAACCCATTTTACCACGAGTCAACCCCAGCAGGGAGCGAGAAGGCAAGGTGGTGGGTGGGAGTGGGAGGGAAGTACTGTTGTGTTGAGCTCTAGACTGCAATGAAGCACAGTCAGTCTGAGCTGCTTCTTGCACATTAGTAAGCGTAAAATTCTGCTTTAACGGTGAGCCTAACACAGGGACAGTTATACATTTTGTTTCATTTAACCTTTTTTTTTGATCAAGCTGTTCAGAGATATTATTACACAGCTCTCGAACTTGAGCCCAGGTCTTTCAGTCCAGGGGTAGGGGACACTGCTACTGAACCACAGTGGGGTCCCTGGGTGCTGTTATAGATAGACACTGCTGATTAAAGCACTCTGATGAGACTGTAGGCAGATTACTTGCAAACATCAGAAATCTAGCCGCTCCAAGCAGCTGACTTGGGCCTGCTAAACCTGACATGGAACACAGAACCTACAACCTAGAACCTAGAACCTAGAACATAGAACATTACAGCACAGTACAGACCAATCTGAGACCCATCTAACCTACACTATTCCATTATCATCCATATGTTTATACAGTGACCATTTAAATGCCCTTAAAGTTGGCGAGTCTGCTACTGTTGCAGGCAGGGCATTCCATTCCCTTACTACTCTCTCTGTAAAGAACCTACCTCTGACATCGGTCCCATATCTATCACCCCTCAATTTAAAGCTATGCCCCCTCGTGCTAGCCATCACCATCCCAGGAAAAAGGCTCTCACTGTCTACCCTATCTAATCCTCTGATTATCTTGAATGTCTTATTAAGTCGCCTCTTAACCTTCTTCTCTCTAACGAAAACAGCCTCAAGTCCCTCAGTGTTTCCTCATAAGACCTTCCCTCCATACCAGGCAACATCCTAGTAAATCTCCTCTGCACCCTTTCCAACGCTTCCACATCCTTCTTATAATGCGGTGACCAGAACTGTACGCAATACTCCAAGTGCGGCCGCACCAGAGTTTTGTACAGCTTCACCATAACCTCTTGGTTCCGGAACTCGATCCCTCTACCAATAAAACCTAACACACCGTACGCCTTCCTAACAACCCTAGCAACCTGGGTGGCAACTTCCAGGGATCTATGTACATGGACACCAAGATCTCTCCGCTCATCCACACTACCAAGAATCTCACCATTAGCCCAGTACTCGGTATTCCTGTTACTCCTTCTGCTGACATGTACTTTCCTGCAGGGTTTCTGCAGGAATATTGACTGAGCTTCTCAGGGCAAGCTCCTGTTTTAGTGATCTTGAAGAAGGGCAAGAGGGTGAGTTTTCCCTGGTGTGCCCTCCAGCTAGTACTTACCCTCAATCCGCATCACAGCAAACCGATTACCCTGGTGCAGCATGTGGGATCTTGCTGTACACAAGCCGGATGCTATGTGTCCCACATTGCCGCTCACCGTAAAAGCCTGTGGCAAATCCTGAGATGATGAAGAATGCTATTTGTGGCGTTGAGTTACCCTCATACACCTGAGTGATGGTTTGTGAGCAGGAAGTCGTCTGCATTTTGGTGGCACCATTCTCACTGAAAGACATGCCAAACAGTTACAGTCAGTCACTGATTTTAACAGAGGATGGACAGCTTTGATGTTTAATCTGAAATGTCGGAGCTTTGGGGATTCAGGAGGTGAGTGGTATTCCTAGCCTCTAAACTGCTCTTCCAGCCCCAGTATTTATAGTCCCACCTGTTCGAGAGGTGAACATCTCTGAGCAGGTTGATAGAAAGTAGTTACTTTTTAAATGATTAGTCCAGTTCAGTTTCCGGTCAATGGTAACCCCCAGGATGTTCCAACCAGGAGAATTGACTGATGATAATGCCTTTGAATGTCAAGCCACGAGAAGGAAAGGTTCAGCAATCCAGGCCTTTCCTCCCGGATTGGGAAAATGACTGGGAATTGAAAAGAAATGGAAAACTCTTGGGGGTCTCCACAAAGTTGATGCTGAGAAACCATTTCCTTTGGCTTGAGAATCAGAAACATGGGGGCGACAGTCTCGAGGGAGGACTGAGACGAAGAGATACTTCTTCACACAGGGGGTGGTACACCTGTGGAACTCTCTCCCCCAGAGGGCTGAGGGTGCTCAGTCACTGAGTATATTCAAAGCTGAGGCTGAAAAATGTGCAAATACAGGGAAATGGGGGTAATTTTTTAAAATCATTCACAGGATGAGGGTGTCACTGGCCAGACAGCATTTATTGTCTGTCCCTAATTGCCCAGGGGGCAGTTCAAAGTCATTCACATTTCTGTGGGTCTGGTGTCACATGTAGGCCAGACCAGGTAAGGACGGCAGTTTCCTTCCCTAAAGGGCATTAGTGAACCGGATGGGATTTTCCTGACAATTGGCAATGGGTTCATGGTCATCATTAGACTCTTAATTCCAGATATTTATTGAATTTAAATTCTACCATCTGCCATGGTGGGATTCGAGCCCATGATGATTTAAACCCAAAACATTATCTGGGTCTCTGGATTAACAGTCCAGCAATAAAGCCACTAGGCCATTGCCTTCCCATTCCCTCCTATGTTGCCTAAAGTAGGAAGATGCAGCTGAGATAGTCAGCCAGCCATCGTCTTGAAAGGTAGAGCAAGCTCAATGGGCAAAGAGACCTACAGCAGTTTATTTCTTATCCTGTCATGTTCTCGTGTTGGAAAATACTGAACTGTCACGACAGAATGCTGAGTCTTGTGATTCTAACCGTCGACAGCAGGCTTTAATTGCATGTGTTCCAAATTGCACACTGAATGGGGCATTTTATCAGACCATTTAATATTTTACAACTTGGGAGAGACTATAAAGCAGAGTTTTGTCAGTTTATGAGGTGACTAAGTGTCGTCGATAGATGAGCTCTACAGTCAAAGTCACATCTTGAAATGATCACTGGAAATATTCGGTTAACATCTGTTGTTGAGTCTATTTTCGACAAAACATTTTGGAGTCCATGTCCTTTTTCCAAGCGCCTGTCTAGACTATGTTGCACAAAAAAAATTTCAAACTAGCGAATACACTTCAAGAAAGATCTTGGTTTTAAAAAAAATGCTGTCATGTTTCCCCACACAGCTGGAGTTGGTTTCTAGCTGCACTTTGAGAAACATGGTTGCATGTTCTCATGGGGCAGTGTTGACCGGTCTGACTGGTCAGCCAGTCCATTTGAGGTACAGATCCTGCCACTGTTTTTAAATCACATCTGGGTAAAACCAGGCAGGCAGGGGGTGAACTTCAGTCTAAAAGAGAGGGGTGGCATAGCTCCTCCCTTCAATCCAGCTAGGACCCAGCTCTGAATTCTCCACCATCAGTGGCTGCCATCTCACGTCCCTCGTCCCAAAGCTGCTCTCACAACCTCTCCATCCCTCGCTCATTCCAAAAGCTTCTTAAAGGCCTCATCTTTCGCTAAATTGTAGATCACCCATCCTGATGTTTCCTTGTATGACTCAGTATCCTATGCTATTCAACAGCACTCCTGTGAAGCCAGCAAGCTGGCTGCCTGGGAGGGACAGGAGGGGTAATAAATGGTGTAGGGATGAGTGGTCTCACTTCCACTGTTGGCACCTCTCTACAACCTCCCTGCCCACTTCGCCTGGGCCCAGGGCCAAAACTTGGGATGCCTAGATTCTTGGAGCAGCTGAGGTCCTGGAGGGGAGGCCATTCTGGCAGGAAAGTTTCTCCAAGTTGCACAGCCCTCAGCAATCCTTACTCATTCACAAGGTGAGAGTGGCCCCATTTACTGCCCATCCCTAAGTGCCCAGAGGGTAGTTAACAGTCAACCACATTGCTGTGGGCCTGGAGCCATCACCAGAGAAGGATGGCAATGTCCTCCTCTAAAGGGAATGAGATATAATTATTCCTCACCATCAACTCACGGTCATCATTCAACTCTTAATTCCAGACTTTTTTTAGCCAAATTCAAATTCCACCATCTGCTGAGGTGGGATTCGAACCCAGGTCCCTACAACATTACCTGGGTCTCGAGATTAACAATCCAGTACTTATACCACTAGGCCATGGCCTACCCTCTAACCACGAATTCCTCTGCTGAACTAATGGTCCGCAATACTTGTGGATGTGGTGAGGTGATAGTGAGAAGAGTAGAGCATGAGCATTGGAGGGTCACGTGTACTGTGGCAGAGGGAGAGAAAGAGGATGGTGGCGCTTATCATGGTGGACTGGAGGTCATCGCTGACCTCTCTCCCACAGGGCCAGGCACACAACCAAGGGGCTGAGATCACCGTCACCCTGTGACAACAGTGGCCCAGGCTCTCAGAGTCTGATGCTACAGTCTCCTCCACCATTCCTGGGGCTAGAGGGTTTCTTCCCCTCTCCCACCCTGCCCACCTGGGACTTCCAACTCCTGGGCTGTAAAGGGTGAGGTTCTGCCAATTTTCTCCTTTGTCGTTGCATCTAGGGCACCTGCCAGTCAATGTGCAGGGACTCCAGGTTGATGGTGCACTGGGAAGGGTTGATTTAAGTGCACAGAGGTGGGGAGGAGTGGGAGAGGAAGGAGCGGGTATAGGATTTTCTGAGAGTTGTCCTCTGTCCTGGCCTTGGAGTGCCTCCTACCTGCCTGGTGTGGGTAAAACCACAGGCTGCAATGTAGAGAGCAGCACACACAACCTTCCCCATCACCAGAAAATGGTGAGTGAGAACAATTACCCGGAGATCTTCTGTTACTTTTCCACATAGGAGAGAGGGAAAGAGGGGAAATGCAAGGCACTTTCAGACTTAGACCCCCTACAGTGTGGAAACAGGCCCTTTGGCCCAACCAGTCCACACCAACTCTCACGCATTCCCCACCCAGACCCATCGCCCTGTAACCCACCTATTCTACACACCCCTGGACACCATGGGGCAATTTAGCATGGCCAATTCACCCTAACATAAACATCTTTGGACACATCTTTTTACTTCATGCTTTGGAGGTTTCTCCTATATCCTCCACACAGAAGGCTGTAACAACTTGGCCAAGAGCATATCGAGAAGCTGTTGCCATGCCACACTGCTTCTCAACTGAAAAACCAATCAAAAGACTATCTCTGGGTAGAGCTGCCCTGGGCACAGCCCTGAGCTATTAAGCATTCACTCCTTGTCCCTGACCCCTAACCCTCATGCCCAGACCCACAGCCAACAGCCTACTGTTGTAGACACAATGCACAATGAGTACATGACCCTTGTTTTTATGAATTGCAACATCTTCCTCCACAGTTTCCTTGGTTTAAGGCTGTACCTTTCCCTGCTTCTCAATCCGCTGTCCAAACAAAAGTGGTCATTTCAAAACAATGTGACAAAGAGCTTATTTCCTTATCGAAGAAGAGGGATTGATTTCCTGGGATGTTTCTTGAGGAAAATGTTCTGCCTATGTCTATTAAGAAGCAGGGTGCAGCTCAAATCAATCAGCGCTCAGTTGCCATTTGATCAGGACATTGGTCAAATTGAAATATTCTTGTCTACTAGAGGCTTCCATTAAGAAGCTTGTTGCTGTGGTTTGACCCTGTAGTAAAGCCACCGTGTCCATATAGAGAGGGAAAGCTGAAGAACCGTCACCCATGAGGAACGCCTAAGACATACTCGATGCCTCGCGTTCAGATGGAGTCCCCACATCGCATTTCACCTCGAGTTGTGTGGCATTGTTCTTCTGTTGGGTGAAGAGGTACGGTAGGTTGGATCTGGTGAAGTTGGCGATAAAGCTTTGTGCTCTGGAAAATTCTCATTCTTCTTCAGTAACCTTTTGCGCCATAAAACAAGAAAGGCTCTCTGTTTCCAATCAGTTTAATTTCCATCACTTTCATCTCCGAGACACAAAGTGAGAGGTTTGAGCCGTAATAGAAATGGAGGGTCCCATAGCCCTGGTTTGAGGTGGCATCTTTAAGATGAAGTATTAAACTGAGGCTCCAACTGCCCTCTTGGGTGGATGTAAAAGGTCCCGTGGTCCTAGTCTGAAGATGAGCAGGAGAGTTTTTCATTGATGCCCACACCTGCTTCAACCTCTACATCGCTGCCAACAGATTCAAAAAACAGAAGTTGCTGGAAAAGCTCAGCAGGTCTGGCAGCATCTGTCAAGAATCTGTGCCCAATTTTGGGCCCCACACCTCAGGAAGGACATACTAGCCCTGGAGCGTGTCCAGCGGAGATTCACACGGATGATCCCTGGAATGGTAGGTTTAACGTATGATGAACGGCTAATGATCCTGGGATTGTATTCATTAGAGTTTAGAAGGTTGAGGGGAGATCTAATAGAAACTTACAAGATAATGTATGGTTTAGAAGGGGTGGACACTAGGAAGTTGTTTCCATTAGGCGGGGAGACTAGGACCCATGGGCACAGCCTTAAAATTAGAGGGGGTAAATTTAAAATTTCTTCAGCCAGAGAGTGGTGGGCTTGTGGAATTCATTGCCACAGAGTGCAGTGGAGGCCGGGACGTTGGATGCCTTCAAGGCAGAGATCGACGAATTCTTGATCTCAGAAAGAATCAAGGGCTATGGGGAGAGTGCAGGGAAGTGGAATTGAAATGCCCATCAGCCATGATTTAAATGGTGGAGTGGACTTGATGGGCCGAATGGCCTCACTTCCACTCATATGCCTTATTTTCTAAGAATACATCAGAGTTAATGTTTCAGGTCCAGTGGCCCTCCCTCAGAACTGTTGGAAACAGATTGTTTGATTATTCATTAATTGGAGCTTACTGCATTTCAAATTGGCCGCTGCATTGTCTACATTATAGCTACAGCTCATTGAGATCTCCAGCCCTTCGGCCCAATGAGTCCCATTGGATCTAAAGTACATCATCAAATTTTACTGTAGCCGAACAATTCCTGCTTGATAATTAAAATCTGCCTGGCTGCCTCTTAAAGAAACTATTGTTTTTAAGATTTGCAACAGAGTTACCCAGCATTTGCAGGTTGAGTTTAACATCTTCCAACAACTGATAATTGTGAAGAGTCAAAGCTCCCCATCACTGTCTGTAGCCATCACGTGGATGATATCCTCTCATTTGTAAGTAAATTAAACCCAATCAGCCCAACTGAACAGCTCCAGCATTTCTCCAATTAACTGCGCAGAGAAAGCAAGTGCAGCTTAATCAAGGCTACATCTATTGTTAATATAGAGAAAGCTATCAGATTCATTAGATGCCAAATACATGCATTAACAAGTGTTGCAATTAAAGGTGATTTGCAAGGCAGTCTCACAGTTCGTGGGCTAAATGAGTTCATTCACAAAACACTGCTACCCTGGTGGTTGGATGTATGTGCTGTTTGTCAATTTGTAATGCATTCTATTCAGGGCCTTAAGTCAAATTCACAGTGGCCATTGCTGAGATAATGGTGCAGTGATGCTTCAGCCGCACTGCAGTGCAGGAGAAATATGTGGTTCTTTCCCATTTAAACAATGCTTCCATTTTCAAACTCTCATCCCTGTTTTCATATCCCTCCACTTCTCCTGACTTTAATATTCTCTTCCCAGGCCTGTGGACTCCTCCGACTGCAATATCTGGATTGCTGTTTCAGTGATGTAACAGTGAAATTAAACCCTGTGATCTCTCAGATCTCGGTGTATGAGACCACTTAATATTTATCTGCAATAAAGGAACTAAGTCTGGTGACAGCTCTTGACCTCATCTTCTCTTTGATTAGTCTGTCCTAAACCCAGACTCGTGACTTTGGGCCTAAAACTGCAGAGCAAAAGATTGATTGCTGGTAAACAAAATCCTTCAAAACAAATCCGACAAAATAAACAAATCATTTTTATGGCCCCTTCCTTTAAATTTCTGCTGTGTTATTGCTGCCAGCAGAGATTCATTTTCAGCCCTTAGAGGGCTGGCAGCCTGTGAGATGGGACCATCAAAGATGGAAAGAAAGATGAGACAAATCATCCTATTTTAAAGATGTGAGTTTGCCAAATGACCTGCACACGGAATCGGAGGAGAGCTGTTTCCTGAATTCCCTGGGTCTGAATTTATTTGGTTTGTACAAACTGGCTGTACAAAATCTGCCAATTCACTCTCTAACTTTAGACAAAGAGACATAGACATAGAACAGTACAGCACAGTACAGGCCCTTCAGCCCACAATGTTGTGCCGACCTATTATCCTACTCTAAGATCAAACTACCCTGCATATGCTACATTTTTCAGTCATCCATGTGCCTATCCAAGAGTAGCTTGAATGTCCCTAACATATCTGACTTCACTACCACTGCTGGCAGCGCATTCCACACACCCGCCACTGTTTAGGGCGGCACAGTGGCTCAGTGGTTAGCACTGGTCCCTCACAGTGCCAGGGACCAAGGTTCGATTCCACCCTTGGGCGACTGTCCATGAGGAGTTTGCACATTCTTCCCCGTGTCTGCGTGGGGTTCCTTCAGGAGCTCCGGTTTCCTCCCAAAGTCCAAAAAAGTAGAGATTAGGTGAATTGGCCATGCTAAATTATCTCATCGTGTCTGGGGGCACATGGGCCAGATGAGTTAGCCGTGGGAAATGTGGAGTTGTGGGTCTGGGTAGATGTCCTTCAGAGGGTTGGCACAGACTCAAGTGGGCCGAATGGCCTCCTTCTGCACTGTAGGGATTCTATGATTAACCCCACACACCACTGACTGGTAGCTGCCTCTATCCTGAACAAAGGGTAATATTTTCAGTGTGGTGTTCCCTGAAATTGCAGGGAAATTGTTGAAAGTGTTTGAACAAAGATTAATCAGCAGGAGGACCATTCCACAGGGGTGGGTGTAACATTCTCCTCTCCCCCGAATCGGCAGATTCACAATCCCCTGCAGGACCCTGAGCACAAGATCCGAGGCAGCCACTAAAATGCAGTACTGAGTGGGTGCTGCACTGTTAGACATGTCAGCGTTTCGATCAGACATTATCCTAAGGCCCCGTGTGCATTCTCAGGTGGAGGGAAAAATATTCCCTTGATGCTATTGCTAAGTAGAGCAGGAGAGTTCTCAATGCTCAGGACAATATTTTATCTGCTCAGCATCACATTGCTGTTTTTAGGAGCTTTCTGTGCATAGATTGGTTCCATTAATTAGAGGAGTGACATAACTTCCCAAAGCGTTTACTTGTCTAGAAACACACTTAGATCAGTATGAGATAATGAAAGATGGAAGAATATAGGAGGTAAATATTATTTAAATGGAGAAAGACTGCAGAAAGCTACAGAACAGAGGGAATTGGGAGTCATAGAATCATACAGCACAGAAACAGATCCTTCAGTAAAACCAGTCCACGATGAACTTAATCCCAAACTAAACTAGTCCCACCTGCCTGCTCCTGGACCATATCCGTCCAAACCTTTCCTATTCATGTATCTGTCCAAATATCTTTTAAACTTTGTAATTGTACTCACATCCGTCACTTCCTCAGGAAGTTCATTCCACATGTGAACCACCCTCTGTGTAAAAAAATTGTCCCTCATGTCTTTCTTTTAAATCTCTTCCCTCTCTCCTTGAAAACGTGCCCCCTAGTCTTCAAATCCCCCATTCTAGGGAAAAAAGACACCTGCCATTTACCCTATCTAAAGCTAGCACCCACGTTTCAGGGGGTAATAGAGAAAGCAAATGGAATGTTGGCATTTATTTTCAAGCTTTTGCTAAAACTATATCAGGCACTAGTCAGACCACAGCTGGAATACAGTCAACAATTTTGGTCCCTTTATCTATGGAAAGATGCACTGGCATTGGAGATAGTTCAGAGAAGTTTCGCTAGGCTGACGCTAGGTATGGAAAGATTGTCATATAAGGAAACTTTGAGTTTTTTGGGCCTGTGCTCAATGGAATTTAGAAGAACAAGAGATAACCTTATCAAAACGCACAAGATACTTCGAGGAATTGACAGGGTAAATGCAGAACGATTGTTTCCCCTTGTGGAAGAGTCTAGAACCACAGGGAATAATCTCAGAATAAAGGTTTGCATATTTAAGATAGATGAGGATAAATGGGGGATTCTTGATCACAGAGAGCTGTCGAGGCTGGGTCAATAAGTATATTCAGTGCTGAGATAGACAGTTTTTTAATTAGGAAGGGAGTCAAGGATTGTGGGGAAAAGGCAGGAAAGTCGAGTTGAGGATTATCTGGTCAGCCATTGAATGGTGGAGCAGATTCGATGGACTGAATGGCCTTCACCTGCTCCCATGTTTTGGGTCTTACTTTCAGGCATTTGTCTGATATCCTCCATTGGCTCATGCACAATGTAGCTTATCGTTTCCAATGCTGGGTCCCAGACTAAAACTAGATAAGCAGTGGAAACTGACCTGTGATTGTTAAGACAATTCTGAACGCTGGCGCGAACATCAATTTGTCGGAAATCACTTCAAACTCAGCAGAACATGGTCAGCCATGCTCCACAGCGGGTGAAGGTGCAATAATAAATGAATTTCTCGTCATTTTTCATCGTTTCGCTGCCTGTAAGTCTCAGGCCTGGTCTGCCAACAGCTACAACACTGGGAATCATGAGCCAGTTGTGTGACATGATCACAACCAGAACATTTGCTCGTGGTAGAAAGAAGAAGACACCGTGAACCAGGGAAATGTTCGAGATCAGGACATTGACAAAGATGAAAGTGCCCATTAGAATCTCCAGATTTCTGAAAAAGCATGTCCACCCATGAAACTTAGTCACTGTACATAGTAAACTCTCGCAGAGAGACATGGATGAAGGATTGGATCTGCACTTCTAGTCATGTCATTTGAGATAAAGAAGTTGACCATAAACATCAGGTAGAGTCATAGAGTCATACAGCATGGTAACAGACCCTTTGGTCCAACCAGTCCATTCTGAACATAATTCCAAACCAAGCTTGTCCCACCTGCCTGCTCCTGGCCCATATCCCTCCAAACATTTCCCATTCATGCACTTATCCAAATGTCTTTTAGATGTTGTGACTGTACCCACATCCACCACTTCCTCAGGACATTCAATCCACACATGAACCACCTTCTGTATGAAAGAGTTGCCCCTCAAATTTTTTTTAGGGCTCTCTCCTCTCACTGTAAAAATATGCTGTCTAGTCTTGAGATCCCCAACTCAAGGAAAAGACACCAATCATTAACCCTATCTATATCTCTCATGATTTTATAAACCTGCATACAGTCACCTCTGAACCTCGTACACTCTGGTGAAGAAAGTCCCAGTCTATCCAGCCTTTCTTTATCACTCAAACCTTCCATACCCGGCAACATCCTGATAGACCTCACCTGCGTCCTCTCCAGCTTAATAATACCCTTCCTATAGCAGGGCGACCAGAACTGGACACAGTGCTCCAGAAGACGCTTCACCAATGTCCTGTACATGATGCCCTAACTCCTATACTCAAAGGACTGAAGTACAGCATAGAAACAGGACCTTCGGCCCATCATGTCTATACCAACCAGCAAACACCAAACTGCAGTAATCCCATTTACCCGCACTTGGTTGATAGCTTACGACGCCCCGGCACTTTAATTATCTGTTCAGATGCTGTTTTCATTTCTGAAGGGGGCAGGCAGTGACGTTCTTTGATATCTTGCCCAAGAGACAGAACCTCCAACAATGTAGCACCCCACAGTGGGAACTAGAGTGTTTGAGTTTCTGAAGCAGGATCTGAACCTCCAATCTTCCAACTCCTGGCTGCAGATCCTCCCATGAAGCATGGCTCAATCCTCATTTGGCTACTATTGTTAAAACACGCTCTGTGAGTTGTGCAAAGAAAATTCTGGAAGCTTTCCAACACATACAAATTGAAAAATGATTTCAAATGAGATAGAGATCCAATTTGTGTGGAGTGAGCTATAATTATAATTACCAGGAATGAAACAATGCTTCATTTTTTTCCTATTAAGTGAGTGCCAGTTGATAATCCCACTGCTGAACCAGTAGAACTCAAACTGCTCATAAACCTCAGAGAAAATATAAAATTTGTAACATTTCTGCCACTGAGCAATGAGCCTTGGAAGTGAAATGTTAATTAGGTGTCAAACTGTGTTGCTTGCAGTTGACGTGTACAGCACACCACACTGTGCTGGTTATATTACTGTGCTCATCCAAAGGCCTGGACTATTAATCCAGGGAACCTGACTTTAATTCCCCCATGGCAAATTTGAGAATTTGAATTTCTTTTTCCAAATAATAAAAGCAGATTAAAAAGCTGGTTGCAGTCGATCATGAAGCTGTCAGATTGCTTCAAAACATAAATGGTTCACTAACGTCTCTGAGGAGCTCGATGCGACCACCAGCTCGACACCAACGGTGGCTAACTCTTAACTAATTCTTCGACGTCTGGAACGTTGCTCTGGTTCAGTGACCAGAGTGCTCCAGGAACACAGTCATTGTAAAAAAAAAATCATTCATGGGAGTGGGCATCGCTGGCTGGGCCCAGCATTTATTGCTTGAACAAAAACAAAGTTGCTGGAAAAGCTCAGCAGGTCTGGCAGCATCTGTGGAGGAGAAAACAGAGTTAACGTTTCCGGTCTGGTGACCCTTCCTCAGGCCAGACTCTTCCTTCTGAGGAAGGTTCACCAGACCCGAAACGTTAACTCTGTTTTTTCCTTCACAGATGCTGCCAGACCTGCTGAGCTTTTCCAGCAACTTCCGTTTTTGTTCCTGATTTATGGTATCTGCAATTCTTTTGGTTTTTATTTATTGCTTGACCCTATTTGCCTCTTGAGAAGGCAGTAGCGAGTTTCCTTCTGGAACCACTATAGTCCATTTGCTGTAGGTTCCCCAGAGGGAGGGAATTCCAGGATTTTGACCCAGCGACAGTGAAGGAACAGTGGTATATTTCCGAGTCAGGACTCCCAGTGACTCGGAGGGGAAATTGCAGGGGGTGGTGTTCCCGTGTATCTGCTGCCCTTGTCCTTCTAGATGGAAGTGGTTGTGGGTTTGGAAGGTGCTGTCTGAGGATCTTTAGTGAATTTCTGCAGTGATCTTGCAGATAGTACGCACTGCTGCTACTGAGCATCGGTGATGGGGGGAGTGGGATGTTTGTGGGTGTGGTGCCAATCAAGCGGGGGCTTTGTCATGGATGGTGTCAGGCTTCTTGAGTGTTGTTGGGGCTGCCCCCTTCCAGGCAAATGGGGAGTATTCCATCACACTCCTGACTTGTGCCTTGTAGGAATGGATTTGGGGAGACAAAGGGTGATTTACTCACTGAAGTATTCCTTGTCTCTGACCTGATTTTGCAGCCACTGTTTATGTGGTGAGTCTAGATGAGCTCTGAGTCACTGATAACCCGATGGATGTTGACAGTGGGGGGACATCAGCATTTTGCAGCGACAGTCAATGTTACATTCTCTCTTGTTGGAGATAGACATTGCCTGGTATTTGTATAGCCAACCCACCCAGCCTGCACATCTTTGGACTCTGGGAGGAAGCCGGAGCACCCGGAGGAATCCCACGCAGACATGGGGAGAATGTGCAAACTCCAGACAGACAGTCACCTGAGGATGGGATTGAACCCAGATCCCTGACACTGTGAGGCAACAGTGCTAACCACTGAGCCACTAATGAACACTTTGTCAGGGAAGTAGGGATGGGAAATAAGAGATGGAGAAACCATTTTTGAAATTTCTGATGAAAAGCTTTTGGACTCAAAATGCTAACTGTTTGCAAATGCTGCCAGACCTGCTGAGTTTCTAACGCACTTTCTATTTTTATTTCAGATTCCAGCAGGAGGTTAAGTGGAGCTGAGCCCCTGAAAAGATCAGCCATGATCTTATTGAATGGCAGAGCAGGCTCGATGGGCCAAATGGCCTACTCCTGCTCCTTTTTCTAATGTTCTTATCTGCAGTAATCCAGCTGCTGTTAGTATGAGCATGAAGGCCGATTTTCCCAGTGTAACCTACCTCTCAAGGATTAATAAATTTAACATATGATTACAGGTTATTAATGGGGAAAATTGTAAATTACTCTAGAATTTGGGTGCTATTTTATGCTGAATTGACACATATTAATCAGGCCTAATTATTATGGGTTTCACTCAATGCTGGAACAGGCTTAAGGAGCTAACTAGGCCTCAGGGGATGCAAACAGCTTCCACAGGCCTACTCTTGTAGGCTTCTGTTTCTGATGGGATCTTAAATCAAGGCCCTGGAAACCTGAAGCTCTTTATCCTTCGTTATGGTGCTAGCTATGTGTCACCAGATGTTGTTTCACTGCTGCGACAGAACACAATGAGTTCAATTCCCACTTCAGTTGTTTAAGAATATAAGCTTGGCAAATACTCTTACCATAGCAGCCAGGGAGTGCAGCATATTCAGAGGTGCCCCTTCCCCTGGTATCCCACCTGTTGTCTGAGCTGAAGCCCACTGTTGCCTGTTCTGAAAAGGAGCAGCGAATCCTTCCTGATTCCTGGCCAAGATTTAACCCTCAACTAAAATAACTAACAATAATGAGCTGGCTATTATCTCAGTCAACGTTGTTGGAGTTTGCTCTTTCCTGCTTTACTTACATATAATAATGATACAAATTGCCAACAATGGTTTTTTTTGTTTGGTTTTCTTTATTTCTGATCATTGACTAAATTGGGAAATAGGATTAGGGAGTGGTGGAGAGAGGTGCACAGTACAGAACATTGAGCAGTCCAGCACAGGAACAGACCCTCAGCCCAATGTGTTGTGCTGAACATGATGCTAAATTAAACTAAACCCTCCTGCCTGCTCTTGGTCCATTTCCCTCCATTCCTTGCACATTCATGTGAACATGTGAGTACACAGAGATATATTAGAAGGGGAAGCTGGAGGGAGAGAGAGAGAAACAAAAGGATAGGTGGAGACAAAGTAGGGCTTGACAAGGATTGAAACAAAAACAGAAAGTGCTGGCGAAACTGTGGAGAGAGAAACAGTTAATGTTTTCAGTCTGGTGACTGTTCATGACAGGAAACAGAATTCTGATGAAGAGTCACTCGACTCAAAACATAAGCTCTGCTTCAGCAATTCCCTTGGTTGGATTTGAACCTAGATCCTTGACAGACTGGCCTGTAACCTAATAGCATGATCACTACACTAGTGTCTCCAGCAGAGCACAAGCTAGCACACAGCTCTTTGGCCCAACTGCCTATTCGACAGCAACGTATTCTGTGTAACAGATCAGCCCACATAACACCAAATATTGCATTCCAGTGCTGTGAAGTTTAAAATATCTTTCATCATTGCTGCCACTGCAGCTTATTCATCTTTTAACAGCTGATTAAATTGTTGGGAAGTGAAGTCTAAACAATGAAATATTACAGCTGTTAACAGGCTGAAACCCAGGCACACACTCACATAATTACTGCAGACTCAAACCCTATCTGCTTTGTTGGACATTCTCTACCAATAAGCTTTCCAAACCCATGGCCACTTCCATCTAGAAGGACAAGGGGCAGCAGATACTTGGGAACACCACCCCCTGCAAGCTCCCCTCCGAGCCACTCACCATCCTGACTTGGAAATACATCGCAGTTCCTTCACCGTTGCTGGGTCAGAATCCTGAAATACCCTCTCTCAGGTCGCTGTGGGTTGATCTACAGCACAGGGATGGCAGTGACGCCACCACCTTCTCAAGGGGCAAAAACACCCACGTCCAGCCCGTGATGCCCACGTCCCATGAGTGAATAAAATGGAAACATTTTTGTGAGCAAATTTCGCACTTTGTTCATTCGTATTCCTATAGATGTCACCTCTCGTTCTGAGATTGCAGGCAGGGAACGAGCACAGACTGGATAATGAGTGACTTGGCTTGTTCCTTGCTCCCCCTCTGACCCTTCCCACGTCTAATTTTCTGACCTCGAAATCGGTTTGTCGCAGATCAGCCGGGCAGGCTGCTCACAGGAAAAACAGCCTCCCCCCAGCTCCCGACAGAATGCCTCAGAAATGGTAAGAGCTGTCGGTGTTGGATTCTGGGATAACACTGTGTGGAGCTGGAGGAATACAACAGGCCGGGCAGCATCAGAGGGGCAGGAAAGCTGACGCTTCGGGTCGGGACCCTTATTCTGTGTTCCTCCAGCTCCACACGGTGTTATCCCACAGAATGCCTGTAGGGGGGATATTACCGAGCACCCAAGGAAGGAGGAATATATGAACGGGAGGATGAAGTAACCATGTCTGACAATGGGAGTTAGGCACAGCATAAAAGCTGAAGAAAAGCAGACAATGTAGTGAAGATTGGTGGGAAGCCAAAGGATTGGGAAGCCTTTAAAAACCAGTAGAGGACAAATAAAAAGCAATAAGGGGGGAAATGATGAAATATGAGGGTTAGCTTTTTTTTAGATATTTGCAAGGTAAGCATGGAAGAAGGGTGGACAGCTGGAGAATGAGTTGGAGATGTAGTAATGGGCAACAAAGAAATGGCAGAGGAACTGAACAGGTACTTTTCATTGGTTTTCATCGTGGGATACTACATTAGCATGCCACAATGTCAAGAGGGCCGGGGGCAGAGATGAGTATAGTGCCATCATTAAGGAGAAGGTATGGCAGCATCTGGGAAGAAAAGTCAGAGTTAACGTTTCAGCTCCGGTGACCGTTTGGAAGGTTTTATTTATTAAGGAGAAGGTGCTGGGGAAACTGAAAGCGCTGAAGGTGGATAAGTCACCTGGACCAGATGGACTACGCCCCAGAGTTCTGAAGGAGTTCGGTGAGGAGCTTGTGGATGCATTGTTGGGGAACTTTCAGGAATGACTGGAGTCAGAAAGGTTCCAGAGAATGGGAAAATGGTTAATGTAACACCCCTGTTGAAGAAGGGAGGGAGCCAAAAGGCAGGAAACTATAGGCCAGCTAGCCTGGCCTTGGTTATTAGTGAGATTTTAGAGTCCATTATTAAGGATGAGATTGCTGAGAACTTGGAAGTATGTGGTAAAATAGGTCTGAGTTAGCACAGATCCATCGACTAATCTGTTAGAATTCTTTGAGGAGATAATGAGCAAGTTAGATAAAGGAGAGCCTGGGGACATGAACTATTTGGATTTCCATTCGGCCTTTGATAAGGTTTCTCACAGGACCTGCTAAGTGAGGTAAGAAACCATGGTGTCAGGGGAAAGGTACTGGCATGGTTAGAGGACTGGCTGAATGGCAGAAGGCAGGGAATAGGAATAACAGGGTCTTTTTCAGGATGGCAGCCAGTGGCTAGTGAAGTTCAGCAGGGGTCGGTGTTGGGGCCACAATTATTCACATTATGCATTATAATCTGGATGAAGGAACTAAGGGCATTGTTGCTAAGTTTGTAGATGTACAAAGATAGGTGGAGGGGCAGCTGGTGTTGAGGAAGCGGGGAGGCTGCAGAGAGATTTGAACAGGCTAGGAGAGTGGGCAAAGAAGTGACAGATGCAATACACTGTGGGAAAGTGTGAGGTCTTGCACTTTGGTAGATAGAATAGAGGTATTGACTATCCTCTAAATGGTGAAAGGCTCTGGAAGGGTGAATTAAAAAGGGACTTTTGGAGTCTTAGTTCAGGATTTTCTTAAGGTTAAAATATCGGTTCAGTTGGCAGTAAGGAAGGCAAATGTGATGTTAGCATTCATTTCAAGAGGTTGAGAATACAAAAGCAGGGATATGCTGCTGAGGATGTATAAGGCTCTGGTAAGACTGCATTTGGAATATTTTGAGCAGTTTTGGGCCGCGTATCCAAGGAAGGATGTCTTGGCATTGGAGGGAGTCCACAGGCGGCTTACAAGAATGACCCCAGAGTTGAAGGTCTTGGAATATGATGAGCGGCTGAGGACTCTGGGTCTGTACTCAGTGGAGTTTAGAAGGATGCAGTAGGATCTGATCGAAATTTACAGAATACTGTGAGGCCTGGATAAAGGGGGCATGGAGAAGATGTTCCCAATAGTAGGAGAGACTGGGACCCTAGGGCACAGCCTCAGAGTGAAGGGAGCAACCATTAAGAACTGAGATGAGGAGGAGTTTCTTCAGCCAGAGGGTGTTAAACTCATTGCCACAGGGGGCTGGGAGGCCAGGTCATTGAGGGTGCTGAACACAGAGAGAGATAGGCTGGGTTCTGAAGAAGGATCACTGGAACTGAAACATTAACTCTACTTTCTCTCCACAGATACTGGCAGGCTTAATGAGTTTTTCCTGCAATTTCTATTTTGGTCTCAGATTTCTAGCAGCTGCAGTTCATTCACTTTTTTTTGTGTGGATCGATTCTTGATTGGTAAGCAGATCAAGAATCACAGGGAGAAGGCAGGAAGATGGGGTTGAGAAACATCTGCCATGATCGAATGGTGGACATAGACTCAATGGGCCGAATGGCCTAATTCTGCTCCTCCGTTTCATGTGATTAAAGTAGAACTGGTTTCTGCCATTTACTCCTCAGGAACAACGGCTGGGGGATTTTCTACATCCACCCAAGAGGGTAAACACAGCCCCCGGGGAAATTCTCATCTGAGAGGAGGTATCTCTGGCTGTGTGCCACTCCCTTGGTATTGCGCTGAGGTGCCAATCATGGGCACAGTGCGCCAGACTCGGGAGTGGGATCCAAAACCTTTCTGACTAAGTGTATCACTCACTGAACCTAGGGAGTACTTGGCAATTTAGTGAGGCTGCTCTGGATCGATTGTCAGAGACTGACGACAAAATTGAAGCCAACAGCAACAGTTCCGGCAGTGAGGGAGCGCCGCATTGTCGGAGGGTCAGTACTGAGGGAGCGCCGCACTGTCGGAGGGGCATTGCTGAGGGAGTGGGCACTGTCGGAGGGTCAGTGCTGAGGGAGCGCCGCACTGTCGGAGGGGCATTGCTGAGGGAGCGCCGCACTGTCGGAGGGGCATTGCTGAGGGAGTGGGCACTGTCGGAGGGTCAGTGCTGAGGGAGCGCCGCACTGTCGGAGGGTCAGTACTGAGGGAGCGCCGCACTGTCGGAGGGGCATTGCTGAGGGAGTGGGCACTGTCGGAGGGTCAGTGCTGAGGGAGCGCCGCACTGTCGGAGGGGCATTGCTGAGGGAGTGGGCACTGTCAGAAGGTCAGTGCTGAGGGAGCGCCGCACTGTCGAAGGGTCAGTGCTGAGGGAGCGCCGCACTGTCGGAGGGTCAGTGCTGAGAGAGCGCCGTACTGTCGGAGGGTCAGTGCTGAGGGAGTGGGCACTGTCCGAAGGTCAGTGCTGAGGGAGTGGGCACTGTCAGAAGGTCAGTGCTGAGGGAGCGCCGCACTGTCGGAGGGTCAGTGCTGAGGGAGTGGACACTGTCCGAGGGTCAGTGCTGAGGGAGCGCACACTGTAAGAGGGTCAGTACTGAGGGAGTGGGCACTGTCAAAGGGTCAGTACTGAGGGAGTGCCGCACAGTCGGAGGGTCAGTGCTGAGGGACTTCGCACTGTCAGAGGGTCAGCACTGAGGGAGTGCCACACTGTTGGAGGTTCAGTGCTGAAGGAGCACCGCACTATTGGAGGGTCAGTGTCCGAGGGAGCACCGCATTGTCGGAGGGCCAGTACTGAGGGAGTGGGCACTGTGGGAGGGGCATTGCTGAGGGAGTGGGCACTGTCGGAGGGTCAGTGCTAAGGGAGTGGGCACTGTCAGAAGGTCAGTGCTGAGGGAGCACCGCACTGTTGGAGGGTCAGTGCCCGAGGGAGCGCCGCACTGTTGGAGGGTCAGTGCTGAGGGAGCGCCACACTGTCGGAAGGTCAGTGTTGAGGGAGTTCCGCACTGTCGGAGGGTCAGTGCTGAGGGAGTGGGCACTGTCGGAGGGTCAGTGCTGAGGGAGTGGGCACTGTCGGAGGGTCAGTGCTGAGGGTGTTCCGCACTGTTGGAGGGTCAGTGCTGAGGGAATGGGCACTGTTGGAGGGTCAGTACTGAGGGAGCGCCACACTGTCGGAGGGTCAGTATTGAGGGAGTGGGCACTGTCGAAGGGTCAGTACTGAGGGTGCGCCGCACTGTCGGAGGGTCAGTATTGAGGGAGTGGGCACTGTCGGAGGGTCAGTGCTGAGGGAGTGCGCACTGTCGGAGGGTCAGTGCTGAGGGAGTGCCGCACTGTCGGAAGGTCAGTGCTGAGGGACTTCGCACTGTCAGAGGGTCAGTACTGAGGGAGCGCCACACTGTTGGAGGGTCAGTGCTGAGGGAGTGCAGCACTGTCGGAGGGTCAGTGCTGAGGGAATGGGCACTGTCGGAGGGTCAGTACTGAGGGAGTGCCGCACTGTCGGAGTTTCAGTGCTGTGGAAGTGCGGTACTGTCGGAGGGTCAGAGCTGAGGGAGCGGCGCACTGTTGGAGGGTCAGTGCTGAGGGAGTACCACACTGTCGGAAGGTCAGTTAGAGGTGTTGATATTTTGAGAAGATGTTAAAGCAAGGCCATGCTTGGCTTCTCAGGGGGATGTGACAGACCCTCATGTCATGTTGGATGAATCAGCATCAGTGGACAGGGGTCTCAGGTTCAAAATTCGGGGTCACTTATTTAAGGCAGAGCTGAGCAGAAGTTTCTTCACTCAGAGGCTCATGGAGTCCTTGAAGCCTGCAGTGCACATAAAGGCCCTTCAGCCCATTGTCTGCGACAGTCAAAAACAACCATTTCAATATTCTCATACCAATGTTTAGGACTCTCTTCTCAAAAGCTGGTGGAAGCAGATCCTTGAATATTTTTAAGGCAAAGGTTGATAGATTCTTGGTAAACAATGGCAGTGAGGAGGTAGGGTGAAAGGTCATCTGGTGGGAGCTGGAATGTGGAGTAAACCATTCAGATACGATCTAATTGAAGGGTGGAACAGGCTTGAGGGACCGAGTGGCCTGCTCCTAATTCATCAGTCTGTATGTTTGTATAAGGAGGCCATCCATCTCAGTGCCCCAGTCAATACGTGTTCATTAACTTACATCGAAAACAGATTATCTGGCAATTCACACATGGCGATGTGCGGATCCTGCTGTGTACATCAGCTGAGCTTCTCCATCAATGACCACAGTTTAAAAATGAAGTGCTGTATTATGGATAAAGCTCTTTCTGATATCGTGCGCTCGGGATCGGGGCTATAAAACTCCAAGGTTCTTTGTGTTGTTGGATGAGTGCTGTGGAGCGGAGGAAATTGGCATAGAGTTCAACTTTCTCCAGTTCTGCTCGAGAAAGCATTGAAGGGGTGACCAAAAACTCCCAACATCTCAGAAACATTTTCACACTTTCTCTGGCTCAGCTGTGAGAGAGAGAGAGAGTCAGGCACAATGCCAAATACTTACAGACTTCTGAATTCTGCTGAGACCTCCTGTCCTCTTGAGCCTATTAAATCTGACTGACGGTAATGTGAGAGTAACTCGGGGGTCCACACATAATGCTCGGTTCCACAAAGAGTTTCTCTGGCTTGGGGCTAAAGGGACAGAGACGGCCCCCCAGTATCCTGACAATCCACTCACTCATTTGGTCTTCACAATAGAAGCAGGGTAAATCCAATTAGCAAATAAATGATGGTTTCCACTGGGCCCTTGTGTAAGTGAGTTATCGATATAAAGTTAAAGTAAATCCATTACATTGAGAATCCAGCACCAGCATCTATGAGACCAATGTCTGCCCAGTTCCCCGACTCCAATTATTTCCATTGTCCTGAGTCATTTGTCCCAAAACCTCCTTCCAATAATCTCCAATTTACCCTATGTTTTAGATCAAGATGAAAATGCAGTGGAGCTCACCTTGCTCTAATTCATACTGAATTCATCTCATTGAGTTAGGAAATACTGGCTGGTTAATGTGGTCATGATGAGCATGAGAAATGAATGCAAGACCCTTCGCCATTCTGCAACCTCAAACCTGCTATCCAGCCTTATCACCAGATCATGTTGAATCATACAACCCCTACAGCATGGAAGAAGGCCATTCGGCCAATTGAGTCCACACCGATCCTCCGAAAAGCATCCCCACCCTGACCCACTCCCTCCTCTATCTCTGCATTTCTCACCTTGGACACTATGGGCAATTTAGCACGGCCAATCCACCTAACCTGCACAGCTGTGGGTTATGGGAGGACACTCAGGCAGAGAATGTGCAAACTCCACACAGACAGTCACCTGAGACTGTAATTGAATCTGGGTCCCTGGTGCTGTGAGGCAGCAGTGCTACCCACTGAGCCAGCATGTAGCATACATTTTTTTTAGTGGTGCAATGAACATGGTGCATAGTTTCTTCTTGCCTCTTTCTTCTCTCTCCTCACTAACCCGATCTGTTTTCTCTTCTGGGATAGTAGGAACTGCAGATGCTGGAGAATCCGAGATAACAAGGTGTGGAGCTGGATGAACACAGCAGGCCAAGCAGCATCAGAGGATCAGGAAGGCTGACATTTCAGAAATTTCTGGAGAAGGGTCCTAGTCTGAAATGTCAGCTTTCCTGCTCCTCTGATGCTGCTTGGCCTGCTGTGTTCATCCGGCCTAACACCTTGTTATCTCAGATTCTCCAGCATCTGCAATTCCTACTATCTCTGGACGTAGTACTGCTGTGTTGCTGACACAGTGCCTTTTGAGGGAGCTGATAAATCAGGGCTCTTTCTGCCTGTTGGTAAAGATACAGTCATATATTCCTGGCTCTATTTGTGCAGCAATTTATTCATAACTTTACAATGTTTGTTCTCGTGCTTACAGCTGCTCATCTACAGTTTAGTCACTTGTTTTCTAACTAACCACACCAAGGCGTAATTAATCACACACTAAGAACGGATACCAGATGCCCATAATCAAGCACTGAACAATTGAACACTCCTCATACAATCTGAATACCTTCAATCTGGATTTATGACCGTTTATCCCATCAGAGAATACACCATGCCTCTGACCTTCCCAATTCCTCTAGGCCAACATCCTCAGCAGTGAGGCAGTGACCATCCCTGATTGGCTACGATGTGCTGGTCATCCTCATGACTGACATGAGATTTCCCAAGAAGGTGCTCTGCTCCCAGCTCCAAACTTGCAGGTGAGGCCCAGTGGAATAGAGCAGGTGCTGCACAAGCTAATTCATCCCAACCAATGAAGGTGACCTCAACCATGACCTTGGGTTCAATAACCCCACCACACTGTTCTGTACCTGTAAAATCTTCCTTACTGTCCTGTTTTAATACCAGCACATTGATAACTTGCTAAGATCTCTCTACCTTAATTAGCTTGTACAGATCTGGGTTACTTATTATTGTGGTTAGTCCCTCGGTATATGACTCTTATATCTATCGTGTTATTCCAATCATTTGGTTTTTCTCCAGTACCACCTTATTTGTAATTTTTTTGCAATTATGTCTCAGCCTTCATTAATTGGATTATAGGTCATTCCTTCATTCACTATTCAGTTGTTAACACTTTACTCACACTGCCTGACACTTTTGATCATCTGCAGAGACTTATTATTCAGCACTCCATTCACACCATTTGTATGATCTTTTGATTTCTCTGCCCTTCATTTCTCTGCCTATACATGCAGCTACTGTACGCTCTATATAAAGCCATTGAAAACAACACTGATAATAACATGTGTTTAAAAAACACCCTTTGAAATAGCCATTCATTCTATAAAACTGCTTCCACTACAGTGCCCTCGATCATAAAATGCACTGATTGTAGATACTGAAAGCAGTTGAAATCACTTTATCTCATTAAATAAACATCATGATGTTGACAGAGTGGATCAGAGAGCCTGCCTGCGTGCTTTTCTTTACTTCACCTGACGAAGGAGCAGCGCTCCGAAAACTTGTGATTTCAAATAAACCTATTGGACTATAACCTGGTGTCGTGTGACTTCCGAGTTGAAAATAGATGAATAGAATTACAACAATCTGTATCAATACAGCACAGTTATCATTAAAAATGTTCCAAGGCCCTTCACAAAATCAAAATTTGACACTGAGCCATATACGGACAATGCCATTTTGTTTGAAAGCCCAGGCATCCACTGGATGGCCATAACAGCTGCACCCAGGACAAACATTGCCTGATTTATAGCCCTGGCTGTCTGCTCCACTCTGTCAACATCATGGTATTTATTTCACTGCTTTCAGTTTCTGCTATCGGTACAATCGAGGTGGTTGGCACTTTGAGGGCACTGTATTTTACAGAATGAATGACTATTTTAAAGGGTCTTTTTAAAACAGATGTTATTATCAGCATCATTTTCAATATCAGAGTGTACAGTAGTTGGATGAGCTTGGAAGTGTCATGGTTTGGCATGGAAGTTGTGAGGGGCAGTGGAGGGTTGGTAGGTGAGGAGACACAGCTGCACATGACAGATATATAGGGCACTGCAGGGTTTGAGTAATGGGGAGAGGCGGAATGGGCTGGGGCTATTTTCCCTGGAGCTTCAAAGGCCGAGGGGCGGCCTTATAGAAGTTTATAAGATCATGAGGGGCATGGAAAGTGTGAATAGTCAAAGTCTTTTCCCTGGGGTAGGGGAGTCCAAAGCAACAGGACATGGGTTTAAGGTGAGAGGGGAAGGATGTAAAAAAAACCTAAAGGGTATCATATTCACGCAGAGGGTGGTGTGTGGATGGAATGAGCTGCCAGAGGAAGTGGTGGAGGCTGGTACAGTTACACTATTTAAAAAGCATCTGGATGGGTATGTGAATAGGATGGGTTTAGAGGGATACAAGCCAAATGCTTGCAAATGGGACTAGATTAATTTGGGATATCTGTTCGGTATGGACAAGTTGGACTGAAGGATCTGTTTCTGGATTGTACATCTCTATGTGGGATTGGGTGGAAGACCTGAAGTGGGATGAATGAGGAATGGAGATTGAGGGGGTGTGGGTGATGAGGGATAGTGGGCCTCAAGGTTTCTTGTTGTAACTAAGCCTGAATATTGTGGTGGGATATATAAGCCAATCACCTCAACATCCGGTTGCAGCACACCCCCGCGACTCCCCAGCTGCTTCGGAACACCTTCTGGGGAGTGGGAGCTCCACTCTAACATGCCCCCAGAGCACCCCCAGCCTCTGAATAAATAAAGCTTTCTGTGAGCCAGTTTTCCCTGAGGCTAGCTCACAAGGTCTACTAACATCCGCTCCCTTGCTCGAGAGAGAGAGAATTTGGCTATTTATCCCCAGGGCCCATGAGGTCCTCAGTCAAGAGCGAATTAGTTCATCTGGCTCCACTAATCGATTGAGGTTGGAACACCCGAATTTTAAAATAAAAATGAATTAGAAATAAGAGCAAGTGATCATCTTTGTGTTAAGATAGGAAATTGTTTTGCCCCTTAGTCGATATGGCTGAGTGGCTTTGCATTCCAGGCTGCCTGAGAACACAACATTTAGATTATTTAATCTCATCAAGCTCACAATTTAGTAAACATCCTTGGGGCAGCTAAACAGACGGATGATCATTGCAGATCTGAGGTCCAATTATAGATCCAATTTATGTGATTTAAACACTGCTGATCTTTTAAAAAGCATAAAACATTGCACTTAAAATTATTTAAATAAGACGCCTTCTGCTTCAATGACAATCTATCTGACTTTCCGCTGTGCTGCAGCAGTTGTAAAATGTACCATGTATTTGCTCCTCTGCTACTTACCCCTCACGGTAAATCAGTCAGGAATCAAATGGTAGGATTCCTTCTCTGAGGTTTTGATCCAAAGTGATCAAACTCTTCATTTTCTTCAGAACTCGTGCGTCCCAATGAAAAGCCTTTGGGCTCGATGCGTTGCCTCTGCTTCTCCCTTCCACAGACGTTGTGTTGAGTTTTTCCAGAACTTTCTGTTTTTCAGCGCTAATAGCTTGCGTCTTTTTGTCAGCAATGAGCAAAAGGCAGATTCTTTGGCCATTTGGCTCATCTTTTTTTTGAATCGTGCTGTGCATAAATTGAGGGCTGCAATATTTCTGACATTGCAACAGCAGCTGGATTTTGAAGGCACTCCACCAGCTTTTGGAGGAGTTTAGGACTTCCTGAGATGGTGGTACAGAAATACAAACCCTGTCTTTCTATAGAGAAGACAACAAAGTGTGGAGCTGGATGAACACAGCAGGCCAAGCAGCATCTCAGGAGCACAAAAGCTGACTTTTCGGGCCTAGACCCTTCATCAGAGAGGGGGATGGGGAGAGGGTTCTGGAATAAATAGGGAGAGAGGGGGAGGCGGACCGAAGATGGAGAGAAAAGAAGATAGGTGGAGAGAGTGTAGGTGGGGAGGTAAGGAGGGGATAGGTCAGTCCAGGGAAGACGGACAGGTCAAGGAGGTGGGATGAGGTTAGTAGGTAGATGGGGGTGCGGCTTGGGGTGGGAGGAAGGGATGGGTGAGAGGAAGAACAGGTTAGGGAGGCGGAGACAGGTTGGACTGGTTTTGGGATGCAGTGGGTGGAGTGGAAGAGCTGGGCTGGTTGTGTGGTTCAGTGGGGGGAGGGGACGAACTGGGCTGGTTTAGGGATGCAGTTGGGGAAGGGGAGATGTTGAAACTGGTGAAGTCCACATTGATACCCATTAGGCTGCAGGGTTCCCAGGCGGAATATGAGTTGCTGTTCCTGCAACCTTCGGGTGGCATCATTGTGGCACTGCAGGAGGCCCATAATGGACATGTCATCTAAAGAATGGGAGGGGGAGTTGAAATGGTTTGCGACTGGGAGGTGCAGTAGTTTGTTGCGAACTGAGCGGAGGTGTTCTGCAAAGCGGTCTCCAAGCCTCCGCTTGATTTCCCCAATGTAGAGGAAGCCACACCGGGTACAGTGGATGCAGTATACCACATTGGCAGATGTGCAGGTGAACCTCTGCTTAATGTGGAATGTCATCTTGGGGCCTGGGATAGGGGTGAGGGAGGAGGTGTGGGGGCAAGTGTAGCATTTCCTGCGGTTGCAGGGGAAGGTGCCGGGTGTGGTTGGGTTGGAGGGCAGTGTGGAGCGAACAAGGGAGTCACGGAGAGAGTGGTCTCTCCGGAAAGCAGACAGGGGTGGGGATGGAAAAATGTCTTGGGTGGTGGGGTCGGATTGTAGATGGCGGAAGTGTCGGAGGATGATGTGTTGTATCCGGAGGTTGGTGGGGTGGTGTGTGAGAACGAGGGGGATCCTCTTTGGGCGGTTGTGGCGGGGGCGGGGTGTGAGGGACGTGTCGCGGGAAATACGGGAGACGCGGTCGAGGGCATTCTCGATCACTGTGGGGGGAAAGTTGCGGTCCTTGAAGAATTTGGACATCTGGGATGTGCGGGAATGGAATGTCTTATCGTGGGAGCAGATGCGGCGGAGGCGGAAGAATTGGGAATAGGGGATGGAATTTTTGCAGGAGGGTGGGTGGGAGGAGGTGTATTCTAGGTAGCTGTGGGAGTCGGTGGGCTTGAAACGGACATCAGTTACAAGCTGGTTGCCTGAGATGGAGACTGAGAGGTCCAGGAAGGTGAGGGATGTGCTGGAGATGGCCCAGGTGAACTGAAGGTTGGGGTGGAAGGTGTTGGTGAAGTGGATGAACTGTTCGAGCTCCTCTGGGGAGCAAGAGGCGGCGCCGATACAGTCATCAATGTACCGGAGGAAGAGGTGGGGTTTGGGGCCTGTGTAGGTGCGGAAGAGGGACTGTTCCACGTAACCTACAAAGAAGCAGGCATAGCTGGGGCCCATGCGGGTGCCCATGGCCACCCCCTTAGTCTGTAGGAAGTGGGAGGAGTCAAAAGAGAAGTTGTTGAGGGTAAGGACGAGTTCGGCTAGGCGGATGAGGGTGTCAGTGGAGGGGGACTGGTCGGGCCTGTGGGACAGGAAGAAGCGGAGGGCCTTGAGGCCATCTGCATGCAGAATGCAGGTGTATAGGGACTGGACGTCCATGGTGAAGATGAGGTGTTGGGGGCCACGGAATTGGAAGTCCTGGAGGAGGTGGAGGGCGTGGGTGGTGTCACGGACGTAGGTGGGGAGTTACTGGACCAAGGGGGAGAAAATGGAGTCCAGATAGGTACCAAGGGGGAGAAAATGGAGTCCAGATAGGTTCCAAGGGGGAGAAAATGGAGTCCAGATAGGTATATATATATATATATATATATACAGATAGGTATATTTCTATAGAGAAAATGACTCGTTCCGTAGAGAGAAGCCAACATATTGCCTGCAAACATAATTTTTATGTGGAAAGACATTCATCAAATTCACTTGTCAATTTTTAAATCTGAGGTAATAGATATTTTTTGGTTCAGCAAAGGTCTTAAGGGATAAAGTTCAAGGACACATCTATGGAGTTAGGTCACAGATCAGCCATGAGTTCATTGAATGACAGAACAGGCTCAAGGGGGCGAATGGCTTACTCCTGCTCTCATGTTTTGCTGTTTCTAACTAGACAGTTTCTGAAGCAGCATTGTACTGCATGTGAAATCTTTAGCCTTGAGATGGTTTTTATGAATTTGTTTCCTCATGATTTCACTGTTCATTTTCAGCATCATTGCTGAGCAGTTTTCTCTTACCTGTTTTGTGCTGAAGCCTGCAGAAACCGCATTAGCAGATCGTAATCCCAACACTTTATAAAGTGCGCATAATTTCCCAATGAGGCTATAACGCTGAATTGCCTTCTCAAGTTGTAATTCCTGCTGTTGGCAGGGGCGTCTGCGCTGGCTGTGAATCTTTATGGCAGTGACTCAACCATTTCTCAGGAGCGAAAGCTCTGAATGTGAATGACACCGTGACTCTCAGTTCCTCTTCCCACTTCTCATCACCACCACAAATTTTGGCAAGGCCTATTTTGAGGGCGACAGCAACATTGCCAAGGAAAGGGATTACTGGTTGTTAAACACTTTGACAAACAGTTCATTAATCTGTAGCCTCCAACCTTGCCGAGCTTCCTACAAAGCTCGAGGGGATGAAATCACTGTGTGGAAGTCAGAGTGGGTACCTGCTGAATTCAGCTCAGAAGGATCTCCGTGTTGGGCACTGGGCAACAACATTTCAGGGCATGCTCCATGGGCACCAGCCACATGCACCCCATGTCCACAGATGTTGGCACCTGACATGTGCCAGCCTCTAAGAACTTTCACGGTATATCTTGATCCATTTGAAGATCACTCCTGACTGCCAATTCTGCCCCTTGGCCTGCCCCAGTAACTCTCATTGTAAAGCAGCAGTCTGGGGCACACTCCCAGTTCAGAGAATGCACCAGGCTGTATCCCCAGGCTCCCCAATCACTGTCAGAGCACTCGCTCACTCTGACCCTACCCCAACACTCACAGTGCCCCTGCCTCACCTTGTCCTTTCAGTCTGAGACACCAGGCTTACATTACTTCAGTCTTGCTGTGCTGTTTAGCACAGACACAAAGTCAGGAAGCTTGTCATGATGGTCACAACTGGGGGGATAGCCTTTGGTCAGGGGATCCGGGTGGATAGTCAAATGCAGCCTCCAATCCCAGTCCAGAGGCTTGGACATGGCCAGGCAGCCATCTGGAGCAGTCAGACTTTGAATGCTCTCCACATAAGGGTTGAGGAGCTGCATGTTGGGCAGTCCACCTCCCGGCTGGACTCTTTGTGCCTCATTGGGCAGTGCTTTCTTCCTGGAATGAGATAGAAGAGTTCAATGTTTGTAAAGGGCGGTAGAGTCAGAAACTCTCATACCATTGGGGAAGTATTTCAGCGTGCACTTGCCATGCCAACGTATACAAAGCTACAGGCCAAGTGCTGGGAAATGGGATTAGAATGATGAGGCAGTTGTTCATCATTGGCGCAGACTCAGCAGGCTGAAGGGTCTTTCTCTGTGCTGTGAGACTCTACTGTATGACTATGACGGGGCAGGTACGAAAGGAGATGAAAGTGGGTGGCATAGCTATTGTTGTTAATACAAGAGGAGCGGGTTCCCGGGTGGCTGAGTTAGTAGCTCAGAGGGCCTGTCATCATTGGTGTTTCTCCAGCAGTGCTGGGCAATCTGCACAGTGCTGACACTGTACTGGCCCCTGCTGGTAACTTGGACCATGCTGGTCATGGCCTGGTGCTGTGGCATCCACTGCTAGTCTGGGGGAAGAGAAAGTCTCACAGCTGCATCACCTCATCCAGCAGAAGCTCCAGGATCTAGCCTTAACAGAACTTGATGGGCCCAGTTTACCCTGTGGGGATGTGGGGACCAAACAGACTTGGCCACACTGACCCCAGAAGCAGATTGTAGGTGACCATTGGGGGGGTGGGGTTCAGGTCGCTGCCCCACCCCTTGTTTCTCTGTTCCATTGGTTTTAGAAGGCGCCAGGCTCTCCCGATGTTATCTGTTACACTGCCTCATCCCTTCACCCATTCCATTACCCTGCCAAGTTCACCCACTCTCCGGGCTCCCAGCACCCTGTATGTTTCCTGATAACCCCTCAAAGCCCAAGGCCAATCACCCAGTATCCAACTTCGGCAGAGACCAGGAGGTATTTGGAGATGAGAAACAAAATCTCCAACAACCTAATGTAGCTCTCATTCACACACACTTGATCGTGAAAACTCCAATTCATGAAAACGGTTAAAAGCTTTTAAGTCACTTTATGATTTATCTCATACATTAAAAAAAACTACTATTCAGCCACCTCATCAAAAACAGCCAATCCTTTAATGACATACTTAACTTTCAGTCAGACTGTGTAGTCAGAATCCTTGTTGAGATAATTGAAGCCTTAAAACTCAGCCCAACATTCACAGGGACCAATAATAATAACAATGCATTGTATTATAGTGATATAATTTGGAAATGTGAACAAATGATTAGCAGATGCTAATGTTTGTTTCTAAACTACTTTGGTTGGCCTGTGAATCAAAGCAGTAAAGGGGTGGCACAGTGGCTCAGTGGTTAGCACAGCAGCCTCATAGCACCAGGGGCCCAGGTTCAATCCCACCCTCAGGCAGCTGTCTGTGTAGAGTTTGCACATTCTCCCCGTGTCTGTGTGGGTTTCCTGTGAGTGTTCTAGCTTCCTCCTACAGTCCAAAGATGTGCAAGTTAGGTGGATTGGCCATGTTAAATTGCCCAATATATTCAGGGGTCAGTGCAGACTGGTTGGGCTGTAGGGATTCTATGAAAGCAGACTAATGTTTTAACAGTTTCAGCCCCAATTTTTCATATTTAAAATGTAGTGATATAAAAGATAAACTGCAGATTGTGATCCTTAAACAAATTTTATACACCGTTCCAGGAGCCATTATATCGAATCTGTCAGTTTGTGACTGTAATACTCCAGGTTAATTCCTTTGCACCGACAAAAACAGGCTCTGTTTAAAATTAATGTTAATTTCGAATGGACATTTAGAGTTCAAGTTACCGTTCTGAATGAATGAGACCCAATCCCCTTTATGTTGAATCTATAGGCCGTGAGGCTGGGACCATAAGCAGGGCTCGCCCACCCAGTTTTAAAGATTCATGGGATCTTGCTGTCTCTGTGAAAATCCAACCCTCTATCTCTCACTTTGCTGAAGGCTTGTGGTGACTCATCTGAGTCAGATGGCTGTGGAGAAGTCAGCTCTGAAACCTGACCAGAGAATGGAGGCTGTCACCCCCAGTGATGTGCTGTGGGAGCAACAGTCTTTTAGCTGAGATACAGATTCAGAGAGATTTTCAATAGATGTGGAAGTGAAGGGTCATGGCTGGGGTGTGGGGATGGTGTGTGGCAGACAGGGAAGTGGGACTGAGAGCACCACCAGGTCAGCTGTAATCTTATTGAAGGACCAATCAGTCACAATGGGCCAATGAGACTAATCCTGCTCCTACATTGGTGAAGCCACGACCAGGTTACTGTGTACAGTTCTGGTCCCCCTGTTATAGGAAGGATATCATTAACCTGGAGAGATTTACCAGGAATTAGCCGGGAATGGAGAGTATCAAGGAGAGGCTGGATAGGCTGGGGCTTTTTTCACTGGAGTGTAGGAGTTTGAGGTGTGACTTCATGAGGGGTATAGATAAGGTAGATGGCTAGGGTCAGGGATTTCAAGACTAGGGGACACTTTTTAAGGTGAGAGGAGAAAGATTTAAAAGAGAAATGAGGGACAATTTTTTTTCGCAGAAAGTGGTTTATGTGTGGAATGAACTTCCAGAGAAAGAGATTGATACAGGTACAGTTACAATGTTTAAAGGACATTTAGATAAGTTCATGAATAAGAAATGTTTGGAGGGATATGGGCCAAATGCAGACAGGTGGGACTAGTTTAGTTTGGGATTATGGTTGGTGTGGGTTGATTGGACCAAAGGTTCAGTTTCTGTGCTGTCTGACTCTATGTAACAGACTACAGAGCATACAATGAGACCTCCTATCCTCAAAGCTAGGCTCTTACTTCCCTGTCAAAAAAAAACACACATCACTAGAAAAAAAAACAACGGCCTCATGGTCTCTATCTGCCCTTGTCTCTCTAACTCCCTGCCTCCAGCTCTCTCAATCTCTCTCTCTCTCCCTCTCACTCTCTCCATTTCTGACATACTCAGTCTTCAGGTACATTGCTCCTTATGTCATTTGGTTAATTGTATTCTCTCTCTCTCTCTCTCTCTCTCTCTCTCTCTCTCACTACACCCAACACCCACCCCACCCCCACCCCTCCCCCCACACCCGTATCTCCTGATATCTGACTAATAATTATCTCTTGATTAGCAGCACAGATTACAAGGCATCCTGCCATCATTATGACAGTGCTGTGTGTGTGGGATCTTGCTGTGTATAAATTGCCTGCCGTGTTTCCTGCATTATATTAGTCACTGACACTTGCAAGAGTTCGTCATTGGCTATAAATTATTTAGGGATGTTCAGAAGTGATAGGTGCTACAGAAATGAAAAGTCCTCTTTCTCTCTTGTGTACTTACCCAGCTTCCTGTTCAATGTGTTTAATGATTTCCCTACTCAGTTCAAACATTCCCTGTCTGGTAACAAGTTCCACATTCCATTTTAACTAAGAAGTTAATGAGTTTACCACTGTTTATTTGTATCCCCAGAGTTTCACTAATTTTCCACCTTTACATTCTCAGTTCCTTTATGATAACCTTGCTGAGTTTGGTTTTGTACATATTTCTGGCAAATATCCATTCTGATTTACATTTCTTTGCTGAAATTACCCAGTTCTGTCTGTTCTCAGCTGCAATCTAACGCATGCTGATAATTTATTTACCTAGTTAGCTATGATTGACAGCTAACCCCATTGGAAAGTGATTTAAGCTGCACTCTGCGCCTATTCCTTCAGTAACTGAACAATAAAATATAACGTGTCATTGGAAATTGACTTGTTTTCTTATGACAGCTTTGGAAGGTGTACTGCCATGATTGGAAGAGAAAGGAGGAGTAATTCTATCACTGAGCTGTCAGATTTAATAACATCAGCTGCTGTCTCAGCGAGGCTTATTTCCCCATCTGATGTCTTTGTTTGAATTATCAGTTAATATCCTGATAAATTGTCTCTGAAAATTTTCTGAACTGTGTAGTTACAAGATAAGGCTTATTCTCTCTCCCCAGCATCCATCACTTGGTGATTAGATTGTCTCTCTCATGGTCTCTATCTGACCTGTCGCACTAACTCCCTGCCTCCAGTTCTTTCAATCTTTCTTTCTCTCTCTCCCTCTATTTCTGACTTACTCTGCCTTCAGGACATTGCTGTTTACGTCATCTGGTTAATTATAAGCTCTTTTCGCTCTCTCCCACTCTGTGTCTCCTGAGAATACAGTACAGGGAGGGTCCCCAATTTGCAAAAATATGATCTATAACTGCTTGTTTTTAGGACTGTGATCTCTCACATGGGTGTGATTTATGAACCTTTCCTGCACTTACAAACAGCTGTTTTCCACCGGCCTGCATTGTGTTCTGACTTGTGTACAAATCAAGTCGTGAATGCGCTCCACAAAGGATCCCATTCACAATCTAGGGACTGCCTGCATCTACAAGGAACAAACAGCAGTGCATGGCCCTTCAGCACATGATGCTTCCTAAACATCTTTTGCATCTACACAGTCCATATTACAGTTTATTCCCTTATCTGTCAAGATGTCTCTTAAACATTACCATGATATCCTTCTTCGCCACCTACTCTGTCAGCACATTCCAGGTAATTACCACCTCCTGTGTAAAAAAAGCTGGCATCTCACATTTCCTTTAAGCTTTCCCTCTTTTGCCTTAAACCTATGTCCTCTCATAGCAAGTAGTGACATCTTGCAAAATGTTCATATTACAGAGAAACACGTAAAGGTGGATAAATCCCCAGGATCTGGTCAGGTGTGTCCCTGAACTCTGTGGGGACCTGGGGAAGAGATTGCATGGGCACCTTGGTGAGATATTTATATCATCGATAGCCACAGGTGAGGTTCCAGAAGACTGGAGGTTGGTGAATGTAGTGCCACTGTTTAAAAAAGATGGTAAGGAAAAGCCAGGGAAATAATTTACGTGTATTTAGGAAAGCAAGGCCTCATTACAGATAGTCAAAGTGGTTTTGTGCGTGGGAAATTATGTGTCACAAACTTGGTTGAGTTTTTTGAAAAAGTAACAAAGACTAATGAGGGCAGAGCATTGTAAGTTATCTATATGGGCTTCAGTAAGGCATTTGACAAGGTTTCTCATGGTAGACTGGTTGGTAAGGTTAGATCACATGGAATACAGGGAGAACTAGCCATTTGGATATAGAACTGGCTCAAAGGTAGAAGATAGAGGATGGTGGTGGAGGGTTGCTTTTCAGTCTGGAGGCCTGTGACCAGTGGTGTGCCACAAGGATTGGTGACTGTTTTTTGTCAGTTATATAAATGGTTTGGATGTGATCAGAGGAGATATAGTTTGTAAGTTTGCAAATGACACTAAAATCGTGTTCCTGAGATGCTGCTTGGCCTGCTGTGTTCATCCAGCTACACACTTTGTTATCTTGGATTCTCCAGCATCTGCAGTTCCCATTATCTCTAAAATTGGAGATGTAGTGGACAGCAAAGAAGATTTGCTCAGAGTACAACAGAACATTGATCAGATGGGCCAATGGACTGAGGAATGGCAGATGGAGTTTAATTTAGATAAACGTGAGGTCCTGCATTTTGGAAAGGCAAATCCAGACAGGACTTATACACTTAATGGTAAGGTCCTGGGGAGTGTTGCTGAACAAAGGGATCTCGGAGTGCATGTTCATAGTTCCTTGGAAGCGGATTTGCAGGTAGATGGGCTAGTGAAGAAGGCGATTGGTATGTTTGCCTTTATTGGTCAGTGTATTGAGTATAGGAGTTGGGAGGTCATGTTGCTGCTGGACAGGACATTGATCAGGCCATTATTGGAATACTGTGTACAATTCTGGTCTCACAGCCACAGGAGGATGTTGAGAAACTTGAAAGAGTTCAGAAAAGATTTACAAAGATGTTGCCGGGGTTGGAAGGTTTGTGCTATAGGGAGAGGCTGAATAGGCTGGGGATAGTTTCCCTGGCGTGTCGGAGGCTGAGGGTGACCTTATAGAAGTTTATGAAATCATGAGGGGCACAGACAGGGTAAATAGACGAGGTCTTTTCCCCAGGGTAGGGGAGTGCAAAACTAGGGGGCACAGGTTTCAGGCGAGAGGGGAAAGATTTAAAAAGGACCTAAGGGGCAACATTTTCATACAGAGGGTGGTGTGTGTATGGAATGAGCTGCCAGAGGAAGTGGTGGAGGCTGGTACAATTACAACATTTAAAAGGCATCTGGATGGGCACATGGATAGGAAGGGTTTAGAGGAACATGGACCAAATGCCAACAAATGGGATTAGATTTATTTAGGATATCTGGTCAGCATGGATGAGTTGGACCGAAGGGCCTGTTTCTGTGCTGTACAGCTCTATGACTCTCGACTCGAAGTGACATTTTTAACCTGGGAAGAAAGACACCGACTATCCATTCTACCCACGCCTCTCACAATTTGTAAAATTTTATCAGCCATCTTCTCATCCTTCAACGTTCAAGTGAACCAATCTCTCCTCACAGCGAATACCCTTCACACCAGTTGTATTACATTTCAGATTAAGGGGTTGAATATATCCAGGACTCACATTTTTCCGATTTGCATTTGTCAGAACAGGAGGATATGAAGAAACTCGTCCATAGCTGCTGGCATCCAAAATGTTGGTCTTGATACCGCCCCCAGTCTGACATACCCTCTACTCCCTCCATTGCCTCTTCATTGCTTCTCTCAATTACCGCTCACCTCCATTCTCCACTCCCTCAATCATTGCTCCCCCATACACCAGTACCCCTTCATTCACCATTCCCCCCTGCCCATTCCTTGCTTCCCCTCTATTCATTGCCCCCACCCCTCCCCCTTGCACCTTGGCACACACACTGGCTGTCCCAGTGTTCGATGTGGAGCGTGTCGCCAGTGTTGGAAATGTAGCTGGCATCAGACCCCAGCATCACTCTGAGGCATTGGATGAGGGACCTGAGGGTGGCGGGGCCAAGGGGCTGGATGGGTTGGTGATACAGCTTAGGACTGAGGGTCTGAATGGCCTCCTCCCATATTCTTCCAACAACAGCGCCAGGCTGTTACCCCGCCTTCAGGCCTTCTGGTTGCTGAAGGGTTAAGCTGGTATTGGATCACGTGCCCTGTAATACAGCAAGCCCCAAGCTGCTGCTTATACAGAGTTGGAGGAGGAGTGGCAGTGGAGGATACATATTCTAAGCCATGTTGCCATTACCTCCCTTCAGTTTGAACTGAAGCGAAGCTGAAACAGTGAGATGAAAGCATTGGCCTGCCAGTCTAGATTATTCCAGCCTTTCTTCTTGTGACTTACGAGCAGCAGTGAAGCTGCTGAGCAGGGGGAGTGGGGGCTGGTGCTGGGGGAGGGGCGGGGTGCGTGGTGGTGGTGGGCAAGGTCAGCTGGGTCTTGTTTTCCATTCCTTTTGCTTCATTACCCAACATCCCACGAGGGGCTCTGGGGAGATGTGCTACAAGAATTGGCTTTCATTTTCAATCTGTAAGCCCTGTAGCTGTCGACCTTATGCCACACTGAGTAACAAGATGTAAACTGGCTGGTCTTTGAGCGCGAGATCCATAGCAATTGCTTCTCAATGGCTTTCATTAGACCTGACAACCAAGACGCAGATGTTGAGATGACAGTGATATAAGCCACAGTCCATCTAGCAACGTATTCATCCCTTACTGTTATTACAGAGGATAGAGAACAGATCAGATCACATTGAAAGAGTTTTGAAGGAGTAAATAAGCAGAAAATGTTGCCACTGACAGGAAAAGTTAAGGTTATTGGCAAATGAACCAGAGGAAAAGAAATTGAGATTTCTTTCACCCAATAAGATGTTGTGATTCAGAACGCGCTGCGTTGCAGCAGACGCAAGCAATGATAATTGGGTAAGTGTTTATATTTATAATAGTGGGGTCAGTGGACAATGAATGTTGGGGATGGGGGAGAGCAGCTCTTTCGGAGAGCCAGCATTGATAGATGGAATGGCCTCTGCCTGCGTTGTGTTTTTCTGAATGCTGACAAAAAAATGAAGAATAGTCAATCGTCAAGAAGGAACCATTCTATAGAAGGGCTGGAAGTTTTCGTGGAGTTTCTCAGATGTACGTATTGATTACAAACCTCTGATGACCTGCACCTGGATGTACAACAAAAGATTCTAGCTTTATCGCTCACTTTCCTTATCCCCTGGTTGTTAGGCATCACTTGCGAGGAAATGGAATACCGGAGACAGATTAAGGTCCAGCAATGTAAAGAAGAATTCCCATTTGCCTGTGTTTTTTTATCTCCTTGCGGCATATTTATGCCGATGTATCTTGGAAGATCATACACTGAGTAAAAGCTGCTGCTTTGATGCCTGCATTTCCATAGGCCTTGAAAGCGATGAAGCAGCACAATTCCTCTCCTAAGGCCTAAGGAAACTGGTACAGAGCTAAACTGGTGGACATTAGGAAGGGTGAGGGAAGGAGACACGAGGCAAAGAGATTGGGGTTTAAGTTTTTTTTTAATTCATTGGATGGGGGTGATCGCTGGCCAGGCAGCATTTATTGCCCAGAGGGCAGTTAAGAGTCAACCACATTGCTGTGGGCCTGGAGTCACGTGTAGGCCAGACCAGGTAAGGATGGCAGTTTCCTTCCCTAAAGGACATTAGTGAACCAGATGGGTTTTTCCTGATAATGGATTCTTGATCATCATTAGACTCTTAATTAATTCCAGATATTTATTGAATTCAAATTCCACCATCAGCAGTGGATGGGTTCAAACCTGGGTCTCCAGGACATTACCTGTGTCTCTGGATTAACAATCCAGTGATAATACATAGAATCATAGGATCCCTACAGTGTGGAAATAGGTCATTCATCCTAACACGCCCACACTGCCCCTCTGAAGAACATCCCGCCCAGACCCATTCCCCTACCCCTGCCCCTGCATTTCCCCATGTAGAACTCACCTAATTTAAATATCCCTGGGCACTACGGGCAATTTAGCATGGCCAACCTACCTAGCCTGCTCATCTTTGGACTGTGGGAGGAAACTGGAGCGCCCAAAGGAAAACCGCGCAGACACGGGGAGAATGTGCAAACTCCGCACAGACAGTTACCCGAGGCTGGAATTGAACCCGGGTCCCTGGCGCTATGAGGCTGCAGTGTTAACCACTGAGCCACTGTGCCACCCTAGGTGGTGACCACTAGGTCATCACTCCCAATTATATGGAATTTACAGCAGAAAGACGGTCCATTCATTGTAACAGGTCTGTGCTGGTATTTCTGCCTCATATTGCTCTCCTTTAACCAGGTTTCATCTCACCCTATCAATATAACCTTCTGTTCTTGCCTTTCTCATGCATCTGTGGAACCTCCCCTTCATTGGTACTATTGTCCTCCAGCACTCCCTGTGGGAGCTGGTCCCACATTCTGAGTGAAGATGTTGTTCCTGGGTTTGTGACTGGCTACCCCTTACTGGTAGACCTGTTCTCAGCCTGTAAGTTGGAACACCTTACCTCTAAACACATAGGCAGAGGAGCTAAGAGCAGGAGCTGACCATCTTGAGACTGCTCCTGTGTGTCAGTTTCAGCTTCAAACAGAGCAGCTCCGGAGATGGTGGGGAGTAGGGGATATCCATTGGACCTTGAACTTTGCATTCTTATATAAAAGGAGGAAAAACGGATTTTTTGTGCTCCTGATCTTTGGGTACCCAGTGCAGAGGGGTGTGGGTGGATTGGAAGACCTCCGCATGCATATGCTCCTGGGCCTGGCCAGGCTGCCTACAAACAGGCCCAAGCAGTGGGTCTTCTCTGCTGACTGTCTGCCCCTCTTCCACAGCCACATTTCTGCCCAGGTGTCCTTGGAGAGAGAGCACACAGCGTCCACAATATTCTTGACGTATTTGTTTTAAAGGAGTGGTGTGCTGGCTTGGTGGTTGGCATTACTACCTCAGGGCACCAGGGACTTGCGTTCGATTCCAGCCTCAGGCGACATTCTCCCCGTGGCTGCATGGGTTTCCTCCCACAGTCCAAAGACGTGCAGGCTAAGTGGATTGGTCATGCTAAATTGCCCATAGTGTCCAGGGGAGCTGGATTAGCCATGGGAAATGCAGAGATAGAGTAGGTCTGATTGGGATACTCTTCGGAGGTGGAGTGTGGATTTGATGGGCCGAATGGCCTGGCTCTCCGGTGATTCGTTTAGAAAGAGGTAGGCACTGTATAAGTTAGAATGCCTGATCTCCCCTTGTAACTCCATTTTGAGTTAACCCCTCCCCTTTTCTCTGCCCCACCCCCACCCTCATCGGGATCTGCACATAAATTGAACGGGTGATTGATTGATGGGGTTTGAGTAAGGACAAAAACAAAAGCAATGGGCTCTGACTGGAATCCTATGGTGCAGTGCTAGTGCCCCAACCTCTGGGCCAGGAGGTCTGAATTTAAGGCCCAGCTGCCCCCTGAGGTGTGTAATCAAATTTCTGAATGGGTCGGTTAGAAAGTAATGAGAGCTGGCTTCCTACAGGTGAGCACCACCAGGGCTAGAGTGGGTTAATAAAACCCCTCCAAATTCTCCTACATTTAGCCCCTCGCTCTTTGCCTAATCTGCCCTCTTTTGCCCCAGTGCCTGCAATTCATTGATTGTTTCGTTGGTGAGGTGGGTGATTCAGTGGTTTGCCAAAAGATAAAGCTGGGTGCTTAGAGGTGGGCACCAGGGAGTCAAGGCTTATGGGAGACAGGAAAGGGAGCTCAGGCCACAGATAACCCAGCCATGATCAAATTGAATAGTAGAGCAGATTAGAGTGGCAGAATGGCCTATCCCAATTTATTATGTTCCAGGGAATTACTGGAGCTCCCCAGCTGATGTGCTGTGGAAATATGCATGGATAAGCAGTTTATTTTCTGTTTTCCTGTAACTCAGTCATCACTTTGAGTTGCCTTCTCTTCATTTATCTTGAGTTAATGTAGTTTATTGTTGTCACATGTTCCTCAGTACAGTGA
The DNA here is from genome assembly GCF_030684315.1 of Stegostoma tigrinum. Classification (NCBI taxonomy): domain Eukaryota; kingdom Metazoa; phylum Chordata; class Chondrichthyes; order Orectolobiformes; family Stegostomatidae; genus Stegostoma; species Stegostoma tigrinum. The sequence continues at coordinate 3,676,594 of NC_081379.1, read as the reverse complement.
AAAGTTTTGTTTCATGAGAAGCACAGGCAGACCATAGCAAACAAGGACATCCAGATCTTAGAATGACTAGACAGAGTGAGGCATACAAGGTTACACTGCACAGGAGGTGCACAAAGCAAGATCAACATTAGATTTGAAGTTAGAGATGTCCATTCATCAGTCTAATAACAGCCGGGAAGAAGATGCTGGTGCGTGTGTTCAAGCTTCTGTATCTTCTCCCTGGTGGAAGAGATTGTACTAGAGCATTGCTGGGCTGGAAGGGGTGTTTGATGGTGTTGGCCACCTTTCCCCAACAATAAGCCATGCAAATGGAGTCCATGGATGGAAGGTTGGTTTCCATGATGGTCTGGGCTGGGCACACCACCTTCTGTAGTTTCTTACAGAACCGGGCAGAGCAGTTGCCGTACCAGGCTGTCATGTAGCCTGGCGTTGTGCTTTCAGTGGGGCATCCGTAGAAGTTGGTGAGGGGCCTCATGGACATGTCAAATTTCCTGAGCAGCCTGAGGAAGAAGAAGCGTTGTTGTGTCTTCTTGACCGTTGCATCTACGTGGGAAGTCCAGGACAGGTCATTGGTTATTCCCACTCTGAGGAACTTGACACTCTCAACCCTCTCCATTTCAGTTCCATGGATGTGGATGGAGGCATGTTCTCCTCCTTTCTTCCTGAAGTCAATGATCAGTTCTTTTGTTCTGCTGACGTTGAGAAAGAGATTGTAATCATTGCACCACAGCCTCAAGCGCTCCATCTGTTCAAATCAGGTCATCGTGAATAAACCTCACAGTTCACTTATCCAGTACAGGTCCTTCTCTAAAATAAAACCTCTTTGAGGTGGGTGGTGTTGAGGGGTGATCTTTGAAGTGACTACAACAGGCATCTGTGCACTGACTGGGAATAAAACTTGATTGGTTTCCTAGATAAGACTTGATATCACTTCCGATCAATAATCCAGCAAGGCTGTTATCTCTCTGTGTTTTTGTAAAGATCTTCACTGCCAATAAACCCAGAAGATATGATGTGGGAACAAAAGTACAATCAATTTACAATACTTTATGTGTCATTACAGATTCCTGAAGGCTAGGATAAAATGCATCAACCTCACAATTGCTTAAAAGCTCAGTAATTTAATAGAATGACTTGATCAATCTGTTTCTGCACAGTGGAGGTTTACATAATGATAGGCTGTGGTTAACTTCACAAGTCCCCATGTCAATACTGATACAAATGCTGATTGAACTCTGTACTTATGGACACGAGGCACAATCACTCATCTTAAAACGTGACTGAAAATTGGAGTTTCCAACCTCCCCGGGAGAGCACGAGAATCCCCAGGAATTGAAGATTCATCTGGCTCCTTGTTGCACAATAAGGACAGCACGGCAGCTCAGTGGTTAGCACTGCTGCCTCACAGTGCCAGGGACCTGGCTTTAATTCCAGCCTTGGGTGACTGTCTGTGTGGGGTTTGCACATTCTCCCCGTGTCTCTGTCGTTTTCTTCCAGGTGCTCCAGTTTCCTCCTACAGTCCAAAGATGTGCGGATTCGGTGGATTGGCCATGCTAAATTACCCATCATGTCCACGGATGCGTAGTTTGGGTGGTTTAGCCATGGGAAATGCAAGGTGACCGGGATAGGAGTGAGTCTGGGTGGGATGCTCCTTGCAGGGTCAGTGTGGACTTGATGGGCTGAACGGCCCGCTTCCGCACTGTGGGGATTCTATGAATGATTTCTGCAAAAATAAAACTCATGGGGGCCAAACAGAAAATGTGTTTCTTTCAACAATTTAATTTTATTAGCGAATAAAAATAGTGTGGGTGAGGGGTATTGGGAAAGGTCATATGAAGGAACCTTCAAGTGTCCAATCAGAATTGATGACCCTACTCCCTGATGCCATTGGTAAATTGACTGGACCAATCCTGAGTGAGCTGGGCTGAAGGTGTGCCGTATTTCCTGAAAACCAAAGAAGGTAGAGGGGATGCACTCATAAAGGTAGAAATATTTTAAGGAAGTGACCTTTGATTTAGTGCACATTTGCTGCCAGTTAACTCAACTGGTTGGACAGCTGGTTTGGTAAGAAGAGCGACGCCAATAACAGACCATAAGAAATTGGAACAGGAGTAGACCCTTCAACCCCTCAAGCTTGCTCTGTCAGGCAGTAAAGAAGGTAAATGGTACGTTGGCCTTCACTGTGAGGGGTTTCGAGTACAGGAGCAGGGATGTGTTGTTGCAGTTGTACAGGGCCTTGGTGAGACCACACCTCGAATACTGTGTGCAATTTTGGTCTCCGTTTCTGAGGAAGGATGCCCTTGCTCTTGAGGGAATGCAGCAAAGGTTTACCAGGCTGATTCTGGGATGGTAGGACTGATGTATGAGGAGAGATTGACTAGGTTAGGATTGTATCAGAGATAATAGGAACTGCAGATGCTAGAGAATCTGAGATAACAAGGTGCGGAGTTTGATGAACGCAGCAGGCCAAGCAGCATCTTAGGAGTGGGAAAGCTGATGTTTCGGGCCTGGACCCTTCCTCAGAAATTTCCCGAAACGTCAGCTTTCCTGGTCCTAAGATGCTGCTTGGCCAGCTGCGTTCATCCAACGCCGCACCTTGTTATCTAGGTTAGGGTTGTTTTTGCTAGAATTCAGATGAATGTGGGTGGGATCTCATCGAGACTTAAAAAATTCTAACAGGACTGGACAGGGTAGGTGCAGGGATGATGTTCCCGATGTGGGTGTGTCCAGTACCAGGTGTCACAGTGCGAGGATTTGGGATAGACAATTTAGGACTGAAATGAGGAGACATTTCTTCACCTAGAGAGTGGTGAGCCTGTGGAATTCATGACCACAAGAAGTAATTGATGCCAAAACATTGAATGTTTTCAAGAGATGACTAGATACAGCACTTTGGGGAAAATGGGGAGAAAGCAGGATCAGGCTATTGAGTTAGACAATCAGCCACGATAGTGAAGAATGGCAGAGCAGGCTCAAAGGGCTGAATGGTGTCCTCCTGCTCCTATCTTCCATGTTTCTAATGAATAGTATCTTGGCTATTCCAACATTCCTCACATCCATTTTCCTGCCTTTTCCCTGTAATGCTTAATTCCCCGATTGATCAAGAATCTAATTGCCTCAGCCTTAAATAAATGCAAGGACTCTGCCCCCTCAGATCTCTGTGGCAAGGAGTTCCAAAGACTCTCAACCCTCTGAGAGAAGGAATTCATCTCAGTCTTAAATTGGCGGCTCCTTATTCTGAGATGATGGCCTCTGGTCCTAGACTCTCCCATGCGCAGAAACATCCTCTCAGCGTTTGGCCTGTCACGGATGGCAGGATGACTGAATTGTGGTGCAGAGTGATGTCAATAGCATGGGTTCAATTCCTGCACCAGCTGAGGTTACTCATGAAAGGCTCCCCTTCTCAACCTCTCCTGTTGCCATGGTGACCCTCAGGTTACCTTCCTGTAATGAAAGAGCAGCTCTTTTGGGAGAATGATGAATTTAACTTACCTTTGTATTCTCTCACAGGATGCGCACACCAGTGACAAGGCCAGAATTTTCTGCCCTTGAGGGAAATGGCTTTCTTTAACCATTTCTGAGGGTTGCTAGGAGTGGGCCTGGAGTCATGAGTAGGCCAGACCAGGTAAGGGTGACAGATTTCCTTCCTTAGAGGAACATTAGTGAACCTGATGGGTTTTTATAACTATTAATGATAATTTCATGGTCATTAATGCTTTATTCTCCAGACTTATTTACTGAACTCAAATTCTACCAGCTACCATGGTGAGATTTGAAGCTGTGTAACCATAGCATTTGCTAAGTCTTCTGGATTAATGTCCTGTGACATTACAATTAAACCACCATCTGTTTGGCATTAATCTCTTTTATTGCCATTCTCTTACAACCTTCTCTATCCAGTCCCTGCTTCCCCCACACTCATGCTTAAACATGATGCTCAAAGCGGTTTGAGGAACTTGCTCTTGGCTTCACCAAAGGAGGAAATAAAAAGGTTGTCCCCCTTAGTGCGAGATCACTTTTTCACTGAGGCTTAGAAAGGCAGCCTGGGGAATGTATTTCCTGGAGCTTCAGTAACTCATCACCATCATTCACTTTGTCCACCAGGGTCACACACTTATTGAATGAGCCATGGTGGGACTCCCCCTAATGGTGCATGGTCAGCAGTAAGGCAGAGTGCTCTGCAAACTGCTGTAAAGCTCTTTGAGATATCCATTATCATAAACCCATTCAATTTGAACCTGCAAAATCATCGCTGAAGATGTCGAGATGCTTTTTAAATGTTGTAATTGTACCAGCCTCCACCACTTCCTCCGGCAGCTCATTCCTCACACGCACCGCCCTCTGTGTGAAAAAGCTGGCCCTCAGGTCCCTTTTAAATCTTTCCTCTCTCACCTTGAGCCTCTACCCTCATATTTTGGACTCCCTCACCCTCGGAATAAGACCTTGACCCTAAGCATGCCCATCATGATTTTATAAACCTCTCTCAGGCCACCCCTCAACTTCCAATGTTTTAGGGAGAAAAGCCGCAGCCTCTCTCTGAACCTCAAACACTCCAATCCTGGCATCTTCCTTGTAAATCAAAAGACAAAATAAAAGAGAAGTACAGCTCAGGAACAGACCCTTCAGCCCTCTAAGCCTGTACCGATCATCATGCCCTGACTAATCTAAAAAATAAACCTTTTGCCCTTATTTGGTCATTATAGCAGCATTTTCCAAGCTCCTACCACTGTCTGAATGAAAAACCTCTGTCACATCTCCCTTAAGCTTTCCCCTTCTCACCTTGAACCTGTGCCCCCTTGTAACTGAAACTTCAACCCTGGGGAAAAGCCTCTGACTATACACCCTATCTATGCCTCTCATAATTTTGCAGACCTCTATCAGGCCTCCCCTCAGCCGCCGTCTTTCCAGTGAAAGCAATACTAGTCTTTTTAACCTTTCCTCATAACCAATGCCCTCAAGGCCTGGAAATATCTTGTTTAAGAGATTCCCCACCACAGACCTCAGGCCCATCAGCCTATCATTTCCTGGATTCTCCCTGCTTCCTTTGTTAAACAAGGGAACAACATTGGCTAATCCCCAGTCCTCTGGTATTTTGCCTGTGGTCAAAGAGGATGCAAACATATCTGCTAATGCCCCAGCTATTTTTCCCCTTGCCTCCTGCAATAACCTGGGATAGATACCATCCGGCCCTGAGGAATTGTCTACCTTAAATTTGGATACCCAGAACTTCCTCTTTCAATGTTCAACATTCTCTAGAGTATTCAAATAATCATCCCTGACCTCAACATCAGTCATGTCCATCTCCTCGGAGAATACCAACACAACGCACTCATTAAGGATCTCTCCCACTTCCTGTGTCTCCACTTGTAACTTCCCTCCTTTGTCCTTGTTTGGGCCTATTCTTTCCCTTGCTACCCTATTCCATCTAATTTTTGCATAAAAAGCCTTGGGATTCTCCTTGGCCCTGTTTGCCAAGGACATCTCATGGCCCGTTTTAGCCTTCATAATTCTTTGTTTGAGTTCATTCCTGCCTAGACAAATCATACGCTTCCTTTTTTCTTTTGACTAAGTTTACAATTTCCCTTTCATCCATAGCTTCTGGATCCTCCCATTCCTGTCCTTCAGTTTTTCAGGGACATGTACACCTGCACTTTAAACCAACTGGTCTTTAAAAGCTTCCCATGTGCCTGACGTAGATTTGCCCTCAAATAGCTGCTCCCAATCCACAAACCCACTTTTTGTCTAATTTGGATGTACTTGGCCCTTGCCCGATTAAAACATCCTCACCAGAGGGCAACTCTTGTCCTTGTGTATGACTACTCAAAATCTTTCGGTCACTAAGCCCAGAACGCTCTCCCACTGAAACATTGATCGTGTGTCCTGTCTCATTCCCTTGTACCAAGCCGAGTATGGCCTCCTCTCTGGTTGGATTGTCAACAAACTGTCTCAGAAAACCCTCCTGGATACACCTAACAAACTGTCCTCCATCCAAGCCCCTGGCTCCAATGAGTCCCAGTCAATAAGAGGGAAGTTGAAGCCACCGACCACAATTGCCCTGCTTTTCTCACACCTATCTAGTATCTGATTATATATATATGCTCCTCTGTCTCGCATGGGCTGTTGTAAGGTCTATAGAAAACTGTCAGTATTGTGATTTCACCCTTCCTATTCCTAAGCTCTACCATAATGCCTCACTGCAAAATTCCTCCGATGTATCCTTCCTCAACACAACTGTGATGTGATTCCTACTCACCAACACAACTTCCCAATCCCTTTTGTTTCCCTTTCTGTCCCATCTAAAACAGTGACATCCTGGAATGTTAAGCTGCCAGTCCTGCACCTCCTTTAATCATGTCTGTGTAATGGAAATAACATCCCAATTCCACGCAGTAATCCATGCTGTTAGTTCATCTGTCTTTACTGTCAAACTTCTTGCCCCTGAGTCCCTCTGAGCCCTGTGATTTCCCTCTGCCTGCTCTTACTCTGCACTATGCATATCTCAGTCACTCCATTGTCACCAGCCCCTGCACTTACTGGCCTGCTGTTCCAGTTCCCACCCCCTGCCACTAGTTTAAACCCTCCTGAAGAGCTCTAGTAAACTTCCCACCAGGATATTTGGGCCCCTTCAGTTCATGTGCAACCCGTCCTTCTTGTATGGGTCCCACGTTCCCCAGAAGACATCCCAATGAATGATGTCTCTAAAGCCCTCCCTCCTATGCCAGTGTTCAACTGCACTCTCTCTCTGAACCCTAGCCTCACTAGCCCATGGCTCACACTTTAACCCATTCATGGGATGTGGGCATCACTGGTTGGACTGGCATTTATTGCCCAAGAGGGCAGTTACTAGCCAAGCACATAGCTGTGGGTGTGACATCACAGGTAGGCCAGAGGATTTCCTATCCTAAAGGTTGTTAGTGAGCCACTTGGACTTTTATGACAATGGTTATTTACAAGGTAGCTTTTTATAGCAGATTTTACTATGGTTACCATTAGGCGGGGTGATGGCCTAGTGGTATTGTCACTGGTCTGTTAATCCAGAGACCCAGATCATGTTCTGGGGGCCCAGGTTCATATCCTGCCGTGGCAGATGGCGGAATCTGAATTCAATAAAATATCTGGAATTACAGATCTAATGATGACTGTACCCATTGTTGATTGTTGGGGAACAACCCAGAGCAGTAAGTCTCACGTCTGTCGTCTGCAAGGTGTTAGAAAGGATTCTGAGGGATAGTTTGCAGACGACACGAAGGTTGGAGATGTCATTGACAGTATAGAGGGTTGTTGTAGGCTGCAGTGGGACATTGACAGGATGCAGAGATGGGCTGAGAGGTGGCAGATGGAGTTCAACCTGGATAAATGCGAGGTGATGCATTTTGGAAGGTTGAATTTGAAAGCTGAGTACAGGATTAAGGATAGGATTCTTGGCAGTGTGGAGGAACAGAGGGATCTTGGTGTGCAGATACATAGATCCCTTAAAATGGCCACCCAAGTGGACAGGGTTGTTAAGAAAGCATATGGTGTTTTGGTTTTCATTAGCAGGGGGATTGAGTTTAAGAGTCGGGAGATCTTGTTGCAGCTCTATAAAACTTTGGTTAGACCGCACTTGGAATACTGCGTCCAGTTCTGGTTGCCCTATTATAGGAAAGATGTGGATGCTTTGGAGAGGGTTCAGAGGAGGTTTACCAGGATGCTGCCTGGACTGGAGGGCTTATCTTATGAAGAGAGGTTGACTGAGCTCAGTCTCTTTTCATTGGAGAAAAGGAGGAGGAGAGGGGACCTAATTGAGGTATACATGATAATGAGAGGCATAGATAGAGTTGATAGCCAGAGACTATTTCCCAGGGCAGAAATGGCTAGCACGAGGGGTCATAGTTTTAAGCTGGTTGGAGGAAAGTATAGAGGGGATGTCAGAGGCGGGTTCTTTACACAGAGAGTTGTGAGAGCATGAAATGCGTTGCCAGCAGCAGTTGTGGAAGCAAGGTCATTGGGGTCATTTAAGAGACTGCTGGACATGTATATGGTCACAGAAATTTGAGGGTGCATACATGAGGATCAATGGTCGGCACAACATCGTGGGCTGAAGGGCCTGTTCTGTGCTGTACTGTTCTATGTTCTATGTTGTAACCCGTCTGATTCACTAATGTCCTTTAGGGAAGGAAACTGCCATCCTTAACTGGTCTGGCCTACGTGCAACTCCAGACCCACAGCAATGGGGTTGACTCTTACCTGCCCTCTGGGCAATTAGGGATGACAATAAATGCTGCCTGGCCAGCGAACCCCTTGTCCTGTTACAAATAAAGGAAAAAAATATACCCATGGCAAGATTCGGACCCATTATCCTGTGTTTCCGCATTACTACTTCCATTGACAACACCCTGAACCACTTTGCACTGATTACTGTGCTTTTCACTTTGAGTATAGACTTTACGATTTGATGTCATTGTAGGTTTTTTTTAACATGATTAAAGGGTTTGATAAAGTAGATAGAGTCATGGAACTGTGCAGCACAGAAACAGACCCTTTGGTTCAGCTCATTCATGTCAACCAGTTATCCTAAATTAATCTAGCCCCTATTAACCAGCATTTGGCCTATATCCCTCTAAACCCCTTCCTAATCGTGTACCCTTCCAGAAGCCTTTAAATGTTGTAATTGTACCGGCCCCCACCACTTCCTCTGGCAGCTTATTCGATACATGCACCACCCTCTGCGTGAAAAGGTTCCCCCTTGGGTCCTTTTAAATCTTTCCCTTCTCACCTTAAACCAATGCTGTCAAGTTTTGGACTCCCCCACCCTGGGGAAAAGACCTTGCCTAGCGAGTTTTGAGAAGATTTGTAGCTCAGGTTGAAAGTCCTGAGACTTTTCCTGACTCCTGAGAAAGGTCCAAAGACCTTGTCTATTTATCCTCTCCATGCCCCTCTGTAAGGTCACCCCTCAGCCTCTGGGCTCCCAAGCTCCAGGGAAAATAGCCCCAGGCTTTTCAGACAGACATAAAACTATTTTCTCTGGCCCAGGAGGACAATCCAGAACCAGGAGGCAGAACTTGATAATCAGGGCCAGGCCATTCCAATATGATCTTAGGAAGAACTTGTTCACAACGTTTTGTGGAAATTAAGGACGATTCAATTGAAAAGTGCCGAAGGCAGGTGATAATTGAAAAGGTCAAAACCAAGAAAGATAGATTTTTGTTGTGTGGGGTGTATCAAATATTACATGGAAACCGCCAAGGTCTATTCCCCAGGGTAGAGGGACTCTAAACCCAGAGAGGAAAGGTTTAAAGTGTGGGGGAAAGATTTAAAAGGACCTGAGGGGCAACTTTTTCTCACAGAGGGTGGTGCGTGCATGGAACGAGCTGCCAGAGGAAGTGGTGGAGGCTGGAACAATTACAGCATCACCTGACAAAGGGGCGATGCTCCAAAAGCTTGTGATTGGGATATGAGCCAAATGCAGGCAAATGGGGCTAATTCAGTTTGGGAATGTGCTTAGCGTGATGAGCTAGGCTGAAGGGTCTGTTCAATCATTCTATGTCTCTACAGAAACAAGGAGAGTAGGTGGACTTGGGGGACAGATCGATCATTCCCCTCTGAGCGGTGGGACAGATGCTGGGGACTGAATGGCCTTCTCCTGCATCGTCACACTCTGCACATAATGCTCACTTGATGTAAAACTTAATAACAAGCTTTTGTCCAACTGACTGCGCCTCGAATACAGTTTCGCTGACAGAGCAGAACAGCATCTTGTGAAAACAGTGGTCCATTATAAATATACATTTAGATCTTGAAGCAGATTATAAATCAATTTCAGATTTGAAGTGCTCATTTTGCCACAGTACATCAGCCTCACATGTATTATATATTCTTTGTACTTTGTGGACTTGAAGTTTTTTTGATTACTAATATTTCTAGGAAATTAATAAGTGGGAAAAACAAGGCTAATATGGCAATAACATTATTTCAGAGAACATTAGAGAATCATTAGTAGCCCTGGAGTGGCTATTTGTTTAAGCTGCTAATGAGGCCTTTTGGGTCACTAATGACTTTAATGTTTGAACAGATGGATTTTAGGATGCCTATTATTAACCTTCTGATCTTCCTGCAATTCTCCAAACTCCTCATCTCATTTTTTTGTTCCCTAGTTAATTTGTTTGTAATTTTCTCGTAGGCCCCTTGCTTTTCAAGAGGTTTGCAATTTTGTATTAATTTGACTTGTCTTTATTAAAAATAGGGCAGACATGGGGCCAAGCCTCAGAATCCAAAAGAGAAGGTTGGGAGCTTGGAGGTAAGTACACAGCGTTCGCTTGGGTCAATAAAGTAATACGTTGGTCCTTGTCAGTCAATAAGGGGCACGCTGTACACCTGGGTCTGAAAATCTTGGCTTCATATCTTACTTTAGAGACTTCAACATTAGACCTGGGCTGAGGCCCCTAGTGCAGTAGAGCCAGGAGTGCTGCATTGTCCTTAGGTTCGACCTTTCATATGTGCAATCTGACTTGACATTTTAACCTATTAGCCAGGCCAGGTCAACAGCCAATTCGGTGACCATTCATAGGCCTCATTAAACATTAAAAAACCACAAGAGTTGGTAAGAGACGATGCCTTTTTGAACACCGCAGACTGACGTTCCAGTGAGGGAGGTTCAAAGCGAATAGAGTATAAACATAGGAAAGTCATGCTAATGTTATACAACAGACTAGTCAGACCACAGCTGGAATACTGTGAACAGTTTCGATCCCCTTATATAAAGAATGATAAACTGCCATTGGAAGTGATCGACAGAAGGTGACCTTAGTTCAGAAAAACGAGAGGATACCTTGTGGAAGCGCATAAGATTCTCAGGGACTTGAGAGGGTAAATGTGGAGAGGTTGATTCCCCTTATGGGAGAGTCTAGGGCAAAAGGGTATCAGCTCAGAATAAGGGTTCACAACATTCAAGATCGAGATGAAAAGGAATTTGTCCTCTCAGAAAGCTGTGAATCTGTGGGATTCATTATCACTGAGGGCTGGGAAAGTCAGGCCATTAAGTACATCTATGGCTAAATAAGCAGGATTTTTTTTAATCAGAAAGGGAATCAAGGGCTACGGAGAAAAGACAAGAAAGTGGAGCCAAGAATGGCCATAGCAATCGTGATCTCATTGAGTGGCAAACAGGCTCAATGAGCCAAATGACCTATTTCTGCTCTTAAATTTCATCTCGGGGTTTTATTCCACATGATCTGACATCATGATGACAAAGCTCCTTTCACATATGCTCAGTGGCATTTTCTCAAGTAAATGATTAGTTAACCCTTTACTCTACAGGGTGGAATGATGCTGGAGTGTTTATAGTTACTATATAATTATGTAACTATTATTTAGGTACATAATAACTACATGTGCATAGTTACCTCCATGTGCACGAAACACCATGAAAACAAAATTTCAGTCATAGCCAATCAATAAGTTAGAGGCAGTTATAGTTACAAGATAATTGCTATCAGTTTGCAGTGGCCCACATCTCCTCAGTGTAAAGCTTCCCACACAAAGAGGATCTGTGTCTCCTACATATTCTGCTTCACCCCCCGGGACCGATGAAACTTATTGCTCAGATTTTACATCGAGGATAAAAATTAACTGCTTAATGAAAGTTAAAAAGGTTCAGCCCTTTTAATTGAATTGAAAAGCCCACAGATCTTATGTTGCTGCTCAGCAATGCTGCTAATTAAAGGCACAATATTAAACATAAGATGTAACATCACTGAGGTGGAATTGGTCTTTGCCAATGATGAAATTGGCAGTGAATTGGCAGCGTTTCATCATACGGGCAATTTTCAGGTTGTTGTCTCCAATTTGGTTTTGCTGGTTCATGTTCCCCTGTGATGACCTATACTTAAACATGACTTTGGTTGTAACTTGTACTTCTTTTGGATCTGTTTCCTGAAGCATTGCACCCCCACTCAAACACATTTTCCTTTCATAGCTTGCTATGAATTTCCACTCACTTTTTGTTTTTCCAGGGATTTTCAGAATGCAGGGTTTAATTTGTTTTATAAGTGATGATTTGGAGAGTCAGCCAGTCTCTCAGATTTAAACATGTGTTCATCGCCGTGGTATTTAGCAGCCAATCCCTCGCAAAGAGGCTCTGGGAGTGATGGCACACCATGGTCGATCATCTTCCTCCGCACTTCTAGGATTCAGTGCTGTTCCCTGTGGATTATTCTGTCAACAGGCCTTTCTAATAGCTCTTTACTTCGCTTCAGTAATGAGGGCATTTGCAGCAACCCCTTACAAGTCCAGCTGTGGGCTCAGAGCTCTCATTTGAAGAGTGTAACGTGATAATGCCTTGCTCACATGTAATTAGATCAGACTGATCTGTGAAGGAATGGCACAAAAGTCTGCCAAGCAGCGAGTCATACTGCTTCTCTCTCTTATAAATAGCCCTCTCTTGTAACTCTCCTTCAGTCATGTTCTTCACCTAGTTAGTTTGAATGGAATTGCTTTGCTCCAGCTAGGACACCCATCACTTGGTACTTACCAGGTACTCGGTAGCCATTAGGTGCTATATCTGTAGTTTAATACAGGACAGACTCTCATTGGGCCCTGAATGATGTGGGCATGGTGGCATCTGTGACAAAATCTTATGAGAAGTTGGCAAGGTCCATCGTAATGACGAGAGCAACTTGCTGCATCTTTTATGTATCTGTGGTTAGGTGAGTTTCTCTTTCGACAATGGTAAATTGCTAATTAAGGAAGATTATTGCTTGTTAAATGCTTCATTAACAGTACAACTCATCTCATTAATATTCAATCTTCTACTTTACCGCTGAATAATCTGGCATCAAAAAACGCAATTACTTTATTTTCTGCATTTTTGATTATGGGCCAGAATGCAAAAGGACAGTTTTCAAACCGATCGGCGGTGAGTGGAACTGAAACTCCTTGTGTGTGGTGTTCACACTGCTGCTTTGACCAAGTGGTGGGGTAAGACATTTGACAGAACAACACCAGGGTGTGTGTGTGTACTGAGTGTGATTTGACCAATGATAAGCCTGTATGATTGTGAGCAGTCATGTACACAAAGGATATCAGCCTGACAACAACTCTCTGATTGGTTCCTGGGCAGCAATACAGCTTGTAGATGTGAACGATGCACACAGAGGCTCTTGGATTGCTGGAAAAGCAGACAGTGCGAATATGCATGTGCGTGTGCGTGTGCATGTGTGCGCCTCTCTCCGTCTGTGCAGTAAAAACACCTGAAGCCTGAAGCATTCTTTTTCTCCCACCACTTGTTGTAAACTGGTATCTTTAACCAGTAAGTGGAACTTTTATAGTGACTGTCCTGTGATGCCTACCAAAAAGCTTGAAAATATCTGGAAAAAGATTAAGAAATGGAAGGACCTGACAAGAATGAAGAACATCTTAGTGAACCCTGTGGATTGGTGCTATTGAACTGTGCTTTCCAGTTTTATGATCCCCCACGTGTGAAACCAAAGTTTTCTTCTTTGTCACAGTCTGTCAGTGTGAGTAGGGGTTTTAAAACAGTTAAGGTTTTAACAATTAGGTAGTTAATCATGTTAAATAATGTCAACAGTTTTTAGCTGTTTACTTGTGAATAAGATTTACTTTTTTGTAATCGACAAGAATTCTTGTTCAGTCCAGGAACCTGGGCTGGATGTTCTCTGTTAACTTGATTCTAATGCACTTGTAAATCAAGCTTATTTTGATCAGAGATAACACCGTGTAGAGCTGGATGAACACAGCAGGCCAAGCAGCATCAGAGCAACAGGAAAGCTGACGTTTCGAAATTTCTGAAGAAGGGACGAGACCCGAAACATCAGCTTTCCTGCTCCTCTGATGCTGCTTGGCCTGCTGTGTTCATTCAGCTTCACACCGTGTTATCTCAGATTCTCCAGCATCGGCAGTTCCTACTATCTCTTATTTTGATCAGCTTTAGTTTTAAGATTGGGAGCAGTGAGACTTGAGAATCAATGCATTTTCTCAAGATTTTCACAACACTCCACTCCAAAATCATTTCCTTGGTTGGAAGAGGCGGATATCTTGAGCTTGTGGAAGTTGTGAATTTTTCCATTCTTGGAGCAACGTCATTTCAATTTACTGTCAGTGAGAGAAACCCACATCTCAAACACTAAAGTTCTGCCTTAAGGATAAGTATGTACTGCATGGGAAGCCATATTTATTTACTACAGTGAATAAGTTTCTACCACCTGCTGTACCTCTCAGTGGGAGTTGCTCCAGAATTCACTGCTTTAATTTGTAGATGTGCAAAGAATATTTTCCCGCAGAGAAGTGCGATGCTTCCTCCTGGAGATGGAAGTGGTGATCCCTATTCCCAGTGTGTACAGCCTGGGGTAGAACTGATTCTGATTGTGAGAGGAAAATTTACTCACACAAAGAGAGAAGTACAGCACAGGAACTTGCCCTTCGGCTCTCCAATGCTGTGCCGATCATCATCCTGTAACTAAACTGAAAAACAAACCTTCTGCCCTTATTCAGTCTGTATCCCTCAATTCCCTCTCTATTCATGTAACCATCCAGATGCCTCTTAAATGTGGCCAACATACCCCCCACCACCACCTCCTCTGGCAGTATGTGCCAGGTTCCTACCACTCTCTCTGTGAAAAACTTCCCTTGCACATCTCTCTCAAATGTGGCCCCTCTCACCTTGAACCTGTGCCCCCTTGTGTTTGAAATTTCAATCCTGGGAAAAAGCCTCTGACTATCCACCTTATCTATGCCTCCAATATTTTTGTAGACCCCTATCAGGTCTCCTCTCAGCTGCTGTATTTCCAGTGAAAACAATCCTATTCTTTTTAACCTTTCCTCATAGTCAATGCCCCCGAGACCAGGCAATATCCTGGTGAACATTCTCTGCACTCTCTCCAAAGCTTCCACATCCTTCTGGTAATGTGGCGACCAAAACTACACACAATACTCCAAATGCGACCTAACAAGGGTTTTATCTTGCTGCAACATGTTTTGCCAACTCTTACACTCCATGCCCTGGCCGATGAAGGCAAGCATGCCATGTGCCATCTTAATCACCTTGGCCAACCGTGTTGTCACTTTTAGGGAATTGTGGACTTGCATGCCCAGATCCATCCATATGTTAATATTGCTGAGGGATGTTCTGTTTACAGTATAATTCACACCTAAATTTGATCCTTCAAAATGCATCATCTCACTTTTGTCTGGATTAAACCCCATCTGCCATTTCTATAACCAAGTCGCCAATCTATCTATATCCGGTTGTATCCTTTCACAATCATCGGCACTATCAGCAACTCTACGAATCTTTCTGTCTTCTTCAAGCTTACTGATCAGACCACCCTTCACTAGTTTTCACACTGTCAAAACGTCAGGGAATAGAGCTGGTGTCAGCTAGGCCTCCCTGGGCTGCACCCTCATGATGGAACTTCCAGACTGTTAACTCAGCTTGGCATGTGAGGCTGAGAGATTGTCGCAAATGTTGCTCAGGTTGTAATGGGGTATTGTACTCCCTTTCCAGAGCTGTTGTCTCCTCTGTGAGATGTGAAACTGAGGTTCCATCTATCCTCTCAGGGTGATGTACAAGATTCCATCATTGTGAAGAAGGGCATCAACTGATTCTGACTGAGGTTCTGGACAGCATTTATCCCTCAAGCAACACTGTTAAATAAAAAATATGCTATGGCCATTAACTGTTCTCTATGGGATCTTGCTCAGTTTACATGGACTTCTTAAAAAAAAACACATCCATGGGATGTGGGTATCACTGCCTGGTAAGCCTTTATTGTCTGACTTTAACTACCCCTTGAGAAGGTGGTGGTGAGCTGCCTTCTTGAACCGCTGTAGCCTAGTTGCTTTGGGATGACCTACAATGCCCTTATGAAGGAAATTCCAAGATTTGGGCCCAGCGACAGTGAAAGAACGGCAATATTTTTCCAAGTCAGGATGCTGAGTGGCTCAGAGGGGAACTTGAAGTTGGTGGTGTTCCCATATATCTGCTGCCCATGTCCTTCGACATGGAAGTAGTTGGTGAATTTCTGTTGTGCACCTTGTAGATAGTACACACTGCTGCTACTGAACGTTGGTGGTGGAGGCACATACAATGCCAATCAGCGGGCAGCTTTGTCCTGGATACTGTCAATCTTCTTGAGTGGTGCTAGAGCTTCCCCCATCCAGGCAAGTGGGGACTATTCCATCATGATCCTGACATAGACTATAAGACATAGGAGCAGAATTTAGGCCATTCGGCCCATCGAGACTGCTCTGCCATTCAATCATGGCTGATAATTTCCTCAACCCCGTACTCCCACTTTCTCCCCATAACCCTTGATCCCCTACAATCAAGAGCCTATCTATCGCAGTGTTATCCCATCTGTCAACCTGGTCATGGTACGACTGCAAACAGAATTAGATTTAGGTGAATTGGCACAGTACTCAAGTACAGGAGTACCGTGAAAAGTTTACAATGTTGCCCCACATGTACGAATCTTAGATACAAAATAGAGACAGACCAGATATTTATAGTATAAGTCAGAATAATAAGAACCATTGACTCCATCTACATTTCTTGTTGCCATGGAAAGGCTGCCAACATCATCAAAGACCCGTCCCAGCCCGGTAATGCTCCCCCATAACCTCTTCCTTCAGGCAGAAGATACAGAAGCTTGAATACACACACCAGCAGGTTCAAGAACAGCTTCTTCCTGGCTGTTATTAAACTGATGAATGCACTCTCTAGCTTCAAATAACATTGATCTTGTTAATGTTGAGATAACAAGGTGTGAAGCTGGATGAACACAGCAGGCGAAGCAGCATCATAGGAGCAGGAAAGTTGACGTTTCAGGCCTAGACCCTTCTTCTCTTGTTAATGCTGATGTGTTTCATGCACCTCCTGTGCACTGCAGCCTGTATGCCTCGCTAATTTTAAGCTCCCTATGTTCTGTATGCCCTTGCTTACTATCCTCTACCTGCACTGCTCACAAACAAAGCTTTTCACTGTACTAGGGAACATGTGACAATAAATCAAATCAAATCAGAACTGAAGTTAAAATGATAAACATTATAGTCTTTCTATTAAAGAGCCTGCAGTAGATCAGTGCAGGGAGCTGCCATATGTCATCTGACTGGGCTTGCAAACTGATGGCTGCTCACACGTGTTCCCAGTTGATTAACAGTCCCCATTCTGCTCGGGCCTCCATCCCGCCTTCCATCCCTGTGCGCTCGGGCCTCCATCCCGCTCTGCTCAGGCCTCCATTTCGCTGTCCATCCTGCTCCGCTTGGGCCTCCTTCCCGCTGCCCATCCCACTCCACTCGGGCCTCCACTTCGCTGTCCATCTCGCTCCACTCAGGCCTCCATCCTGCTGCCCATCTCGCTCCACTCGGGCCTCCATCCCGCTCCACTTGGGCCTCCATTGCGCTGTCCGTCCCACTCTGCCTGGGATACCCTGTCCATCCCGCTCCGCTCGGGCCTCTATCCCACTGTCCATCCCACTCCGCCCGGGATACCAAATCCATCCCACTCCACTCGGGCCTCCATCCCTCTGTCCATTCCGCTCCGCTTGGGCCTCCATTTCGCTGTCCATTCCCCTCCACCCGGGATACCCTGTCCATCCACTCCACTCGGGCCTCCATCCCACTGTCCGTCCTGCTCCACCTGGGACACCCTGTCCATCCTGTTCCTTCCAGGACATGCTGGCTGCTCCCGCTCTGCTTGGGACATGCTGGCTGTTCCCGCTCCGCTTGGGACGTCCTGGCTGTTCCCGCTCTGCTTGGGACATTCTGGCTGTTCCCGCTCTGCTTGGGACATGCTGGCTGTTCCCGCTCTGCCTGGGACGTCCTGGCTGTTCCTGTTCTGCTTGGGACGTCCTGGCTGTTCCCGCTCTGCTTGGGACGTCCTGGCCGCTCCCGCTCTGCTTGGGACGTCCTGGCCGCTCCCGCTCTGCTTGGGACGTCCTGGCCGCTCCCGCTCTGCTTGGGACATTCTGGCCGCTCCCGCTCTGCTTGGGACATCCTGGCTGTTCCCGCTCTGCTTGGGACATGCTGGCTGCTCCCGCTCTGCTTGGGACATGCTGGCTGCTCCCGCTCTGCTTGGGACATGCTGGCTGCTCCCGCTCTGCTTGGAACATGCTGGCTGCTCCCGCTCTGCTTGGGACATGCTGGCTGCTCCCGCTCTGCTTGGGACATGCTGGCTGCTCCCGCTCTGCTTGGGACATGCTGGCTGCTCCCACTCTGCTTGGGTCTCCAGCCTGCTGGCTGTCCAGAGATTGCTGTGGGCTGAATTAATCAGATTAATCCTGATGCTAGTTGGATTTTTGTTTGACAAGATCATGCAGCAGAGACAGGTGAACGGGCGTAAGATACACAGCCTCTGTTATCTCATTGAATGACTCTGGGGGTTTCGGGAGGGGGTGTGAGCTGAATGGTTTCCTGCGTCCTGACATTGTGCCCCCTCTCAGAGGCATTTTGTGTCTGGGGGAGGGTTGTACAATATGGGAATGTTGGAATCCAATCTTTTCATATGAACATTAGATATAGGAGCAAAAATTTGGCCCATCAAGACTGCCCCAACATTCAATCATGCTTGATATGTTTGTCAACCCAATCTGTTTGCCTTTTCCCCATAAACAATTTGCAGACCGTGATAATGTCTCCTTATAGACTCAGTGAAAGAACAGGATTAACTAAACCACCTCAACATTGTAAAATTGGCACCATCTCCTCACGTCAATGTTAAACCGTTGTATTCAATAGCAGATCAATCTGGGGAAGATTAATCTAATTCTCTTAACACTCCGCTGCAGCAGTTTCTTGCTGCAGGTTTTATTTTAATGTGTTGGGATCTAATTTTCAATCCCAGCTCGCTCAGTTCATCACCACCTCCTTCGTCCTCCCAGTCCTTAACTCACTTCGTTAAAACCTCGTTTATCTGACAGAACATGGCCTTCTGCTGAGATTAATCTTTTATCTCCTTACAATGGAGCTTAATTAGGCATGAAGGGAAACACAGAGGTTGGTGGTTAAATGCTGGGAAATGCTGTGATAATACACTGAGACCCTTCTCAACATTGTTCTTGGCTTTTTTTATTGCTTAACACATTACAGAGGAGGAGTCCCTGATCAATATCTGCTTTTTATTTTTAAAGACTGCATAATGGAAGTGGGAATTTTAAATTTCAGAGCAAAGCTGGCCCTAACTCTCAGCAAACTTTCTGTTCTTGTTAAAGGCTATGAGTGAACTGACGGATTTAATAGGTTGATTGATTCACACTTCACAGTATAGCTGGTCAAACAGATTACCTGACCCTGAGATAACAAGGTGTAGAGCTGGATGAACACAGCAGGCCAAGCAGCATCAGAGGAGCAGGAAAGCTGAAGCGCCTAGGCCTGAAACATCCATTTCTGAAGAAGGGTCCAGGCCCGAAACATCAGCTTTCCTGCTCCTCTGATGCTGCTTGGCCTGCTGTGTTCATCCGACTCTACACCTTGTTATCTCAGATTCTCCAGCATCTGCAGTTCCTACTATCTCTGATGAGGGAGATGTTTGATTTGAAGCGAAAGTCTTGCATTTATGTAGCATCTTTCACAGCCAGGCAACCTCATAAAGTGCATTTCAGGCATTTATATTCTCTTGCTTGAGATGTAGGTTTCACTGGCTAAGCCATCATTTATTGCATATCCATAATTGCCCAGAAGATGATTAAGAATCCAACAAGCTCCCGCTGATGGCAGTATGGTAATCTGTTTTTGTGAGTGGGGATTAATACGCACCACAACACTAGAAAGAACTCTTCTTCAAAGTAGTGGACATGGGATCTTCCACAGCCACCTGAGAGCAGGAACCAACTTGATTTAATTAAACCATATAGCATTCCTTCAATAGTCCATTGGAGTATCATGCTTGATATGTTTGTCAACCCAATCTGTCCTGAGACAAAGCCAAGATCTGCAGCCGCTGAAGATCGGGACCAGAAGCTGAAACAGAAAGTCTGCTATATTTGCTGCTGACGATGTGGTTTGCTCTACACTGGGGAAACGAAGCCCAGCCTGGGTGACCATTTTGCGGAGCACCTACCTTCTGTCTGCAAAATGACCCTGAGCTCCCAGTTGCCTGCTGCCTCAACACACCACCCTGTTCCCTGGCCAACATCCCTGCCTCAGGCTTGCAGCAGTGCTCCAGTGAAGCTCAGCACAAGCTGGAAGAGCAACACTTCATTTTCAGCTTGGGGACCCTGCAGCCTCTAGGACCCAACATCCGAGTCAATAACTTTAGAGCCTGATTCCATCCTTCCATGTTTTTTTTACCCATCCCCCACACCCATTCCTGACATGGTGTGGTTTGCTTTCGGCTCAGATTCCATATTCTCTGCTACCCTCAGCTCTCATTCCCATTTATTTAGCTTCTCTTCTACCCTGACCTGCCATCTACAATCCCCTTGTTTATCTGCCCCTTTCATATCTCTTTCTCTGTCTGGCCTCCATCTCCACCTGTTCGCTCACATTTCCCTTCTCCACACCGGCCCCCCACCCCACCGCCTTAACATCGCCTTCATCATAAGTATCACTCTTATCTAGTTGGCTATCAGTTCTGGTGAAAAGTCACCATCAGGTGCAGACATTACACAGAGAACTCAATGAAACAGGGAAGTGGGAACAGAGTTAAACATTAAAGGGGCTTAATTCCCACAGACGCTGCCAGACCGGCTGAGTTTCATCAGCAACTTTTTTTTTCTATTGCCCCGAAAATCCTTCAAAACTACTTCTTTGTCCAAGTTCATTGTCAACTGCCCAGTATGTAGCATTCTACTGCGAAGCGTCTTGGGGGGTTTCTGTTGTGTCAAAGGCTCTATATAAATGCGGGTTGTTGATGTTGGGCTGCAGTTCCAGTGGGAAGGACCCAGCCTTCTCTAGTGGTTACAGTACAGTCGACTTGCACGCAGACATTACACCGAGAACTCAAAGGTAAGAATGAAACGGGGAAGTTTGAAAGCTGAGCCGGGAACAATAGCGATTAGAAAAATCTTTATTGAAAACATTAAGCTCACTGACCGGTAACAACAATGGATGGAATGTAAAACACTTGGCCATTTTGCTGTTATCTGGTTAACGCTAACCAGCTCCACCAATAATGATTAAAGCTACGATCCTCAGCTACAACACATTGAACGTTAAAAACAGAGTAGTGTTCTCTCTTGTGTTTGCAGAAAACAGAGATCACCGACAGTAAAAATCTGCAGTGTTGGGGATACCAAAGGAGGTCTGCAATGTAAATAAAAACCATAAAGAAATCAGGGGTTTAATTGAGATGTTGGAATCACACATTTGGTTTAAAGAGGATTGGAGTTTGGCCCTGTCACTTAAGATAATGGGAGTGTAACCTGGCTGAGAGCCGCAGTTAAACTGAATGGAGAAATAATGACTGATCTGGGACAGATTACTGAGGCTGTTCGAAGGCCAGGAGCAAATTAGGAAATGATGCTGGGAAATGGTTTGGGAACTCAAAATAAAAGCTGAATGCAAATAAATACAAGCTGCGCAGTACCACCACTGCAGAGGGGGGACCTGCATTTATGTAGCGCTTTTCGCAGCCACAGAGCATCTCAAAATAATTTGCAGCCAATGCAACATACGAAGAGGGACTGAATTAGTTGGGGCTGTATTCATAGGATCTAGGAACAGGAGGAGGTCATTCAACCCCTCGAGCGTGTTCTGCCATTCAGTGAGATCGTAGCTGATCTGTGGCCCAATTCCATACCCGCAATACCTTTGTTTAACAAAAAATGTGTCTACCTCAGGTTTAAATGAAAAAATTGACCTAGCATCGACTGCCATTTGAGGAAGAGAGTTCCAAACCTCCCCTATCCTTTGTGTGTCGAAATGCTTCCTAACATCTCTCCTGAACTGTCTGACCCTAATTCTCAGACTAAGCCCCCTGGTTCCAGAATCTTCAACCAGTGGAAATAGTTTATCTTTATCTATTCTGCCTTTTCCTGTTAACATCCTGAAGACTTTGATCAGATCACCCCTTAGCCATCTAAATTCTAGAGAAATCAGACCTAATTTGTGTGATCTCTCTTCTTAACACAGCCCTTGAAGTCCCAGCTATCATTCTTGTAAACCTACCTTGCACGCTCTTCAGGACCAGAATTTCCTTTCTATGAGTCGATGCCAACTGGAGTCTAACCAGAGTTTTATTTTATTCATTCGTGGGATGTGGCCATTTCTGGCCAGGCAGCATTTATTGCCCATCCCTCACTCTCCAGAGGGCACTTAAGAGTCAAACACATTGCTCTGGGTCTGGAGTCACATGTAGGCCAGAACAGGTAAGGATAACAGATTGCCTTCCCAAAAGGATATTAGTGAACCAGGTGGGTTTTACCTCAGGGGGGAGGCAATGGCCTAGTGGTATTATCGCTGGATGGTTAATCCAGAGACCCAGACAATGTTCTGGGGACCGGGGTTTGAATCCTGCCATGCTAGATGGTAGAATTTGAATTCAATAAATGTCTGGAATTAAGACTCTAACGATGACTGTGAATCCATTGTCGATTGTTGGGAAAAACCCATCTGGTTCACTATTGCCCTTTAAGGAAGGAAGCTGCCACCCTTACCTGGTCTGGCCTACATGTGACTCCAGACCCGCAGTAATCATTGTATTCAGTGAAGATTAGAAGAATGTGGGGGTAGATCTCCTATAAATCTATAAAATTCAAACAGGACTAGGCAGGGTAAATGCAGGAAAGATGTTACAGATGATGGGGAAACCCAGAAACAAGTCTCACAGTGTAAGGGTACAGGGTAGGGCATTCAGGCCTGAGATGAGGAGAGATTCCTTACCCCAGAAATTGGGAAAAACCTGTGGAATTGTCTGCCACAGAATGCGGTTGAGGCCAAAACATTGAATGTTTTCAATGGCTAAAGGGATTGAGGGTATTGGGAGAAAGCAGCAACAGGGGGACCGAGCTAGATGTTTAGCCGCGATCACGTTGAATGGTGGCATAGGTGTGAAAGATGCTCCTGAGATGCTGCTTGGCCTGCTGTGTTCATCCAGCTCCACACTTTGTTAGCTTGCAGCTGTTCCTTGTTCATATTTTGCAAGCATTTTATTTCCAGTTTGTAGATTCCTATCCATTTTGCGTGATATTTGAGTCTTAACACAATTGTCGACTGGATTTATTCACCTCATTGTTATCAGAGATAAATATAGGTTCTTCCTGGGATGTTTGTAGGAAGCTGAGAGGTAGCCTTATAGAGGATAGTAAAATAATGAGGGGTATAGTTAAGGTTAATGGCAGGTGTCTTCTCCCTAGGGTGGGGGCAGTTCAAAATTAGAGGGCATATTTTTAAGGTGAGAGCAGAAAGATTTTGAACAGAGATGAGGGGCAATTTCTTTTAAATTCAGGGAGTAATTTATGTATGGAATGAACTTCCAGAGGAAGTGACGTATGTGGGTATACATTAAATAACATTTGGATAAGTTCAGGAATAAGGAATGTTTGGAGGGATATGAGCCAGGTGCAGGCAGGTGGGACTAGTTTAGTTTGGGAACATGGTTAGCATGGACTGGTCGGGCTGAAAGGTCTGTTTCTGTGTTGTATGACTCTATGACAGACTAAAGAACATACAACGACATGATCCCAGTTCACAACTGCAGGGGAGGCATCACAGAGACAAACGCCACTCTGGACGCACAGTTATCTGACCGAGCAGCTGGAAGTATGCAGATGGTCACTGCTCCACGTCAGCCGGGGGCCGGGGGGGTGGGGAGAGAGAGAGAAATCATAAATATTCAGTCATTCTTCACTGAACATAGACTGCCATCTTGTGGTTGGTTCAAAAAGAACATAGAACAGAGAAAAGTACAGCACAGTACAGGCCCTTCGGCCCACGATGTTGTGCTGTGGAATAACCCTAATCCAAAAATAAAATAACCTAACCTACATTCCCCTCAATTCACTGCTGTCCATGTGCATGTCCAGCAGTTGCTTAAATGTCACTAATGACTCCGCTTCCACGACTACCACTGGTAAACTATTCCATGCGCTCACAACTCTCTGGGTGAAGAACCTCCCTCTGATGTCTCCTCTATACCTTCCTCCTAACACCTTAAAACTATGACCCCTCGTAGTAATCAATCCTGCCCTGGGGAAAAGTCTCTGGCTATCGACTCTATCCATGCCTCTCATTACCTTGTACACCTCGATCAGGTCACCTCTCTTCCTCCTTCTCTCCAGAGAGAAAAGTCCGAGCTCAGTCAACCTCTCCTTGTAAGATAAGCCCTCCAGACCAGGCAGCATCCTGGTAAACCTCCTTTGCACCCTCTCCAAAGCCTCCACATCTTTCCTATAATAGGGCGACCAGAACTGGACACAATATTCCAAGTGTGGTCTCACCAGGGTTTTTGTAGAGCTACAGCATAACCTCGCGGCTCTTAAACTCGATCCCCCTGTTAATGAAAGCCAAGACACCATGTGCTTTCTGAACAACCTTATCCACCTGGGTGGCAGAGATAGTAGGAACTGCCGATGCTGGAGAATCTGAGATAACACCGTGTGAAGCTGGATGAACACAGCGGCCCTAGCAGCATCAGAGGAGCAGGAAGGCTTGACGTTTCGGGTTGGGACCCTTCTTCAGAAGATTGCAATGAGATTACCCCTTAACCATCTAAATTCGAGAGAATTTTCTGAAAAAGGGTCGAGACCCAAAACGTCAGCTTTCCTGCTCCTCTGATGCTGCTAGGCCTGCTGTGTTCATCCAGCTCCACACCGTGTTATCTCCATTTCCAATGGCAGAGATGTTTTTATGCTCAATTGAAAGCTGTATCTACATTGACACAATCACCAAATCCTCATGGTGTAGATGCTGATCATTTAGCCTATTATAACTGCTCCAGTTCTATCCCTCTCGTGCCAATCTCCTGTCTTTTTCCCATCTCCCTGCAGACTGTTTCTCTCCAAATAACCACCCAATACCCCTCTTGAATGCCAGGATCGAGCCTGCCTCCACCACGTTCCCAGGCAGTGCATCCCACACCTGAACACCTTACTGGATGGAAATGTCCTTTTCTCACAGCACCATCACTTTGTTTGTGCATCACTCTAAATTTACATCCCTCTCGTTCATGCTTTTCTCCCAGGTGACTGTATCACTGGCTAGACCATCATTTATTGCCCATCCCAGAGGGCAGTTAAGAGTCAACCACATTGCTGTGGGTCTGGAGTCACATATACGCCAGACCGGGTAAGGATGGAAGTTTCCTTCCTTAAGGGACATTAGTGACCCAGATGGATTTTCCCAACAATTGACAAATGGTTTCTTGACCATTATTAGACACAATTCCAGATTTTTATTGAATTCAAGTTCCCCCATCTGCTGTGGTGGAATTTGAAACTGCGTCCCAAGAATATTAGCTGGGAATTGAAAGTCCAGTGACAAAACCACTGTTGGAAACCTCAATCAAATCTCCTTTCAGCTGTCTTCTCCCTGAGGAGAACAGTCCCAACCTCTACAATCTGTTCGCATCCCTGACCTTTCTCTCCCTGTCCTTTCTCATCCCTGAAACCATTCCTGTGAATCATTTCCACACTCTGCCCTGCAAGCAAAAACACACATAAATACTCCAGCAGGGGTCCAACAACTGATCTGAGATTCTTGAAAAATGTTAAACTCTGAGTAGCAAAGTTTTCTTCCTGCTCCTCGATGCACATAAAGCAGCAACAGAGCCGCAGGTGTTTTTTGAAAAAATTGCTCTTTCATAGAATGTGGGCGTCACAGGCAAAACCAGTATTTGTTCCTATCCCTAATTACCCCTTGAACTGAACAGCTGTTCACCCACATTGCTGTGGGTCTGGAGTCACACATAGGCCAGACCAGACAAGGAAGGCAGACTTCCCTCCCAAAGGACATTAGGGAAGCAGATTTTTTTTTCCTGAATTGATGATCAGTGCCACAGTCACCGTCACTGGTCTCAATGACATCTTTATGAACTGAATGTTTGTTTGTTGCAATGTAGTGATTTTTGACGGCTCAGTATTGCCCAGGACACCAGAGAGAACTCACCTGCTCTTCTCGGGATCTTTCCCTCCCCCTGAAAGGGCAAATGGGGTTTCAGTTCAACTGAGAGACAGCTCTCATGGCAATGCACCACCCTTCAGTGTGCAATCAGCAAGGCTGTGGGAAGGAATCTAATGGAGACGAATTTGGGCCAAATCTGACAGAAAGAACAGATAACAGGTATTCCTGCAAGATTTTAATCAAACTCCCATCTCTCTAATTTGTTTCTTGTGTATTAGCATTAGGCAGTTCCCAATTGTCATTACAGTCCCTCTTCCTGTGGGCTGTGAATTCATTAACTGATGCCAATGAGGAGTTACTTGAGTTAAGAACTACAAGGAATTCATTGAAGGTCATTAGAGATCAGGACAAAACGGGAAACATCAGTTATCGACACTTAACAGGGTGGCACCGGAACAACAATGAATTTACAAAGAGCAGGGCAGGCTGGGGCCCTGAGAAAGTCTGGTGAGCATGGAGTCCAATTATTGCACAGAAACTGTAATCTTCCAATGGCCTCACAGAGTCTACCTCCCAGTCACTCAGTCACCAAAACCACACTGTCTCTCTCTCTCTCACACACACACACACACACTCTCACACACACTATCACACGCTCTCACACACACACTCTCATACACACACAGAGTCTGTGTCTCTTACACACATGCTCGCGCACACTCTCTCAGACACACACACTCACACACACTCTCTCTCTCTCGCTCAGACACATACACATACACGCACACATGCAGTCACCCACACACAGACTGTCTCTCACACATATACACACAGCCTCCCACACATATGCTCACACACATTCTCTTGCTCAGTCATACACACAGACACACACACATACAGACACATGCACACGCAGACCCACGTGCACACGTACACACACACACACACATATGTACACACACACATGGTCACACACATGTACACACATGCTCTCACACACACATACATACACACACACGTACACACACACGTACACATGTACACACACACACACGTATACACACATATGCACACACGTATACACACACACACATACTCACACACATGTACACACATACACACACGCACACACACACGTACACACACACATATGCACACATACACACGTGTATACACACACGTACACACATACATGTACACACACATCTGGGAGATTTGTGTGTTCCTTAAAAATGTGCCTGAATCTGGCAGCTGTTGTAAGAAGCGTGTATAAGCTGCATTACTGCTCCCTGCTGGGTTTCTCACGGACCCTGCTCTAAGGTTTTGATGTTCCCACTGGGATTAGAAATCCTGCTGTTAGTAAGAACAGAGGTAAATGTACTGTACGATGATGCTGTAGTCAGCAGTGAGATAAGTAGCAGTAAAAACCTGAACCATTCTGCATCTGCATTATTTGATCCTAAACTCGTTACAAATTATATGAACAATTTGTACAGAGAGTAATATCTGTCTGGAATTTGTTACTGGATGTTGTGACAAATTCTGACTCTCAACAGCAGAATACATTCTTCACAGCACCAGAGGTGGAAAACTCGGGGCTTTCAGCACTGGGGAATGTTTGACATTAAGTAGCTATTGCAAATATAACCTTTAAGTGTACATGTGGTGATAACACTGTAGGCTTCAACACAGGCATCTACCCGACAGTGTGAAAAATTACCCAGTTCTGTTACGTACACAGGAACCAGGACAAATCCAAGCCGGCCAATTCCTGCCCCATCAGTCTCCTCTCGGCCATCAGTAAAGTGATGGAAGGTGTCAGTAACAGAGCTATCACGCAGCCCCTGCTCAGCAATAACCTGCTCATTGACAAGATAACAAAGTGTGGAGCTGGATGAACACAACAGGCCAAGCAGCATCTCAGGGGCACAAAAGCTGACGTTTCGGGCCTAGACCCTTCTGAGATGCTGCTTCGCCTGCTGTGTTCATCCAGCTCCACACTTTATTATCTTGGATTCTCCAGCATCTGCAGTTCCCATTATCTCTATACCTGCTCAGTGACCCCCACTTTGGGTTCCGCCAGGCCCACTCAGCTCCCAATCTCTTTACAGTCTTGGTTCAAACATGGACAAAAGAGCTGAATTACTGGGGTGAGGTGAGAGTGACAGCCCTTGACATCCAAACCCACGACCACTTCCATCTAGAAGGACAAGAGCAGCAGATACATGGGAACACCATCCCCTGCAAGTTCCCCTCCGAGCCCCTCCCCATCCTGACTTGGAAATATATCGCCGTTCCTTCACTGTCACTGGGTCAGAATCCTGGAATTCCCTCCCTAAGAGCAATGAGGATCTACCCACAGCTCACCACCACCTTCTCAAGGTGTAATAAAAGTTGGACCAGATTGCAATGGCTATGTTCCATGAATGGTTTGAAAAGTATTGAAAGAAACAGTGATAATTGCTGTTAAATTCTGTTAAATTTGAAACCACAGTTTACAAATTTAATGAATAAAATAGAGGTTTTAATAAAATGCTTTTACAGCTATCATAATGCCTGTGTGACATTGGGGTTCCAGAGGAATTATGAAGAGCATTTTCTTCTCATTATCCCACTACTTTTCTCTTTGATGCAGCTAATTGGAAACTACTTCATAGGGAGAGTGGAAGGAGGGTGGGCAGAGGGTGATGGAGAGGGGAGGAGAAGGAGTGAAAGATGAAGGGAAGGCGAAAAGAAACAAAAGCTCAGAAGATTTTATAGGATCCCTACAGTGTGAAAACAGGCCACTTGGCCCATACTGACCCTCTGAAAAGTGTCCAACTCAGATCCAACCCCTACAATTCTGCATTTCCCGTGGCTAACCCACCTAGCCTGCACATCCATGGGCATGACCAGACTGTAGCATGACCAGTCCACTCAACCTGTACATCTTTGGACTGTGGGAAGAAACTAGAGCACCTGGCAGAAACACACGCGGACACGGGGAGAATGTGCAAACTCCACACAGACAGTCAGCTGAGGGTCCCTCGCACTCTGCGGCAGCAGTGCTAACCACTGAGCCAGTGTGCCACTCCCATTTGCACCTCTGTTAGTGAAATTTATTCATTAAAATACTGATCTTTGATTGTAATTCGGAGCAATGAGAATGTTGAATGTGTTCACATAGAGAGTGGTGGAACTGAATGATATTGATACATAACTGTACAGAGAAACCAGACCTACCATTCTGAGTCCTTTGTGAGAACAAAGTCGTTGAGAGATCTGCTGATGGGTTAGGAGTGTAGGTGAGGGGTGGTTTCTGAGGACAGTAACAAACCAGTATGGAGCTGTTGGGAGAAATGGCCTGTTTCTGGGCTGTAAATTCAGAGCCTTTCACAAACATGTTTAATAATGAGGGCAGGAAGCAGATGGTCTTGCTTGCTGTCACTGCCTTAGCCTCTGTGTGACTTGTCACATTTGTAATAACTATTGATGTAAAGAGCATCTCCCAGTCATGAACTAGTGAATTAATCTCCCATGAAGCTGTTTTAGGGTTTTATATATGAATATAGATCAGGATTCCATGGAGACTGCACCATTATCAATAATATAATGGAACATGTTTAATGAAAATTCAATTATTCTATCTCAAAGCAGATTACAAGTTCACTCTGTAGACTGTGTTTACCAGACATCGCAGTTCTGTGGAAGCTGTATCAATCCCCAAAGAATTTACATCCTTCTAAGTAATACATTGTCCACATTCCATCTTACAGATGTGATATTCACTGAAGACCCCTCCATCATCCGACCTCCCTACTGTCCAAATGGGAAAGGCACAGGTCAGGAGTGTGATGGAATACTCCCCACTTGCCTGGATGAGTGCAGCTCCAACAACACTCAAGAAGCCTGACGCCATCCAGGGAAAAATGGCAATGTTCCCTGGAATTTATTTTTGCAGCTATGTGATATCTGAACTCTGGCAAACATTCCTTGGCAGGTGTGGAACATTGCAATGATGCCCTCTCGATTGGCACTCCCTTGATTCCCAACCTCTAACACCCACTCCCTCCACCGCTGACCCTCAGGAGCAGCAGTGTGTACCATCTTCAAGATGCACTGCAGTGAATCACCGGCAGAGCCTTCCAAACCCACAAACCCTCCCACACACCAGAGGAACTGAGCTGAACGAATGAACTTCTGTTTCTGTGTTAATTTCCACATTAGAAATAGAACTCTCCTCATCGTTTGTCCGTGAGGGAGAGAGGGGAGACAGAACGGGTAAGATAGAAGGTGGAGAGAATGGAACAGAGAGAGGAGTAGGAGGAGAGAGCATTGAGCCCAGTACCCATTTGACAATTTGATGCATGGAGTTCATTTTAATTGTGATAACTCCTTCCTCCCACTGATTACTTCCCATAGAACACCTACCAAGTAGAAGCAGGCCACTCAGCCCACACTGACCCTCCAAACCATCCTTATAACCCCACATTTCCCATGGCTAATCCACTTAGCCTGCTCATGACAGACAATTTACCGTGGCAAATCCACCTCACCTGTACAGTTTTGGACTGTGGGAGGTAATAAGGACACCTGGAGGGAAACTGTGCAGACATAGGGAGAACATGCAAACTCCGCACAGACAGTTGCCTGAGGGTGGAATCGAACCTGGGCCCCTGGAGCTGTGAGGCAACAGTGCTAACCACTGAGCCACCGTAAATGCAAGACACGCTGAAGGAATAATACAGATCAGGGAGTATCAGGAAACCAGTGACGATTGAAAGTCTCCCAAATTTGCTGAAGGGTTTGATCACATTGTGTTTTCTACTTGCCAACCACAAGTGCTGGAGTGTGGAGCAGACACTGTAAAGCTTCGTAAATAAAATCTGTTGCAAACCCTGTGCCTCTCTGCATAAACCTGAGATCAAAAACATACAACAAACTGAATCGAGGGTTATGGGTGAGCAAACGCCAGGAGTTTATTGATGGTACAGTGTTTTAAAGGGCTGACTCACTAACTCTTGCTCCTG